>NC_058135.1:160270110-160410841 GCF_016433145.1 Gracilinanus agilis
CTCTCTCTCTCTCTCTCTCTCTCATCTCTTATCTCTCTTATCTCTCTTCTCTCTCTCTCCATTCTTCTCTCCTTTCCTCTTTCCCCTCCCTCTTCCTCTCCTCTCCTCTCATCATATTCTCTTCTCTCCTTCTCACTCTCTCTCCCCCTTCCCCTCTTTCTCATGCTCCCTTTCATTCTTCCTCTTCTTTCATTCTCCTCTCCTCTCCACACCCTCCTTCCTTCCCTTCCTCTCTGTCTCTGTCTCTCTCTGTCTCTGTCTCTGTCTCTCTCTCTCTCTCTCTGTCTCTTTCCAGCCTTCCCTTTTTTCCATCACCCTTCCTTCCTTCCTCTCTTCCTCTCTCATTAGAAATAGAAACACATGGCACCACATGAAGGCATTTTACTGGAAACATTATCATTCTTAGTATTGTGGACAAATGAATTATGTGTTCACAGAGCCCTGACAGAAAGCTGGCTTACTGTTGAACATTCAAAAAAGAAAGAAAAAACAGCCCCAAAATGTTTAATTCAGTTATAAGACCAAAAAAAACAAAACAAAAAAAAAAACAGTCCTCATTATCAGATCTGCCTGTTATCTCTGGATATCATTCCTTTTATATCTGGCTGAATAAAGAAATGACTAAAACCTAAATACTCAAATATGTTCTAGTGCTGCCTATGCTGCTATAGCTGAAGTTGTTTATTTGATAAAATTTCACCTGCTATATTATCACGGAGGAGATTTATCTCATAAATTTTGTT
The DNA here is from genome assembly GCF_016433145.1 of Gracilinanus agilis. Taxonomy (NCBI): domain Eukaryota; kingdom Metazoa; phylum Chordata; class Mammalia; order Didelphimorphia; family Didelphidae; genus Gracilinanus; species Gracilinanus agilis. The sequence goes on from NC_058135.1 coordinate 160,270,854, forward strand.
TGTGATATGGAAGACAGTGTGTGTTTCTGTATGACAGATAAGAATCAAAGGCATAAGACCCTTTGAGATACATCATATTCCTCCTTCCTATTCAGAAATGGATGATTACATGAATAGTTTAAGATGCAATTTTTTTTAGACTGGGTCTCCCTATTTAGCTTAGGCTAAAAGTGCAATAGTGATTAGTCATTGGCATGATCTCACTACTGATCAGTGTGAGAGATTTGATGGACTTGGGTCAATTTGGTCCCTCCTTCGGTCCTCTTCCCTTACCTCATTCCCCTCTCTTCAGGAGCTTACCAAATTGGGACCATTGTACAGAAACTTCATTAAATCAGTTCACTGACACTCAGAAGGAAGTCAGAGAAACCCAGAAACAGGGGTGAGAAGAGAGAGCATTCCAGATCCTAAGTATAGCCAGAGAAAATGCCAGATATAAAAGATAAAGCATCCTGTACATGGAACAAGAAGATTAGTGTTCCTGGATTAGAGTATTGGGTTGGAGAGTGGGGGAAATAAGGATTCGGTTTACAAAGGAGAAGCAGAGAAATTTGTGTGTTTCAAAGTCCCAGGGATAAGGTGCCTAGTCAGGTCTGAAGTAAGAAAGGAATCATGGGATGAAATAGCAGTTCATTTTTAATTTTTTATCTTTTTTTCTGTAACCAACACTTCATCGTGGCCAAAAAGGAGTCAAGAAATTGATCTGAACTAGAGAGAGAGACATATACACACAGAGAGACACAGAGAGGAAAGGGAAGAGGAGAGAGAGAGAGAGAGAGAGAGAGAGAGAGGGAGGGAGGGAAGGAGGGATAGAGAGCCAGAAATAGAGGAGTGAGAGAGATACTATTGCATATATATATACACATATATTTAAAACTTATAACCATATATAGATAGAGATATTGAAAATTAAATTCAAATTATGTTTGAAACAGAATGTAACCCAGTTCCATATGAACTTTGTTAGTACCTTTGGGGATCCCTAAGAGCAAGGAAACACTTGAAGTTTATAAAGTTGACACAGTACAAACCAACTCATCTATTCACTATATGTGTGATCTTGGGCAAGTAATTTAAACTTTTTAGTCTTCCTTTCCTCATCTATAAAAATTGGTTGTATTATATGGTCTCTAAAGCCCCTTCTGGTTCTAAATCTATGATTTTTAAAGTAATAATGGGAAATAACTGTACTGAGATATTGAGAGATAATAAGACATAAATGCAAATTGCTGTGATTGGCCTTTCATAGCTTACATGTGAAATTTTAGTGTCTCAGTGACCAGAGCCAGGACATATAATCATGAAGGTCTGAGTTCAAATCTTGCCTCTGACACTTAGTAGTTATATGATACTGGGCAAGTCATTTCCCCTTTGTCTGCCTTGGTGTCCTCATCTGAGAGCAGAAACTATCTTTCCTTCTTATTTGTGTCTCCAGTGCTTAAAACAGTGTCTGGCACATAGTAGGTACTTAATAATGTAAATACTTAAATATTCATTGAATAGAATGTATAAAATGGGGATAATAAGAATATCTGATGAGACTGTCATATGGATTAAATAAGATAACTGTAAAGTGCTTTGCAAATCTTAAGGCACTACATAAATGCTAAAGACTATTTTTATTTCCTCAAAATATTTGAATACATTTTTTTAAAATTTTTCCCCAGGCATTGGAGAGCTGTTTTCAGCTAACTAGGCTGTTGTTCTGTGCAAAGTTCCCCAACTTCTTGAGGAAGTGGGAAGGGAAGGAGGTGGGAATGGCTAAATCAACAGAGATATAGGATAATTCAGTCCATTAACATCATTAGCATATTTAAAGAAAAAACTAGCAAAATAAATCATTGGAGTGTGGATTTCTATTTCTCATAGAGGAAAGGCAGCAGGGTTTAGTGAATGAGAAGCTAGCTCAAAAGCCGTGAAGACCTGGGTTCAAGTCCCACCACTGAAAAATACTATCAGTATGATCCTGGGCAGGCCACTTTTAGAGAAGGTATGGATTTACACTGGTAGAAATTCCCTTATCTGGTAGTTCCCTATGCTAATCAAATCACAGGTCCTCATGTATGCCTATCAAGAGAGACAGAAAAACTTTCCATGGCAGGTTCTATAAATTCACATAAAGAACTTCATCCATAATCAAGAAAGACATCCGTTCACTTAGATATTTAAGCAGGCAATGGGGAGAAAATTATTAAAAGCCAGTGTTCTTAACCTGAAGTCTGTGGACAGATTTCAGGGGATCTGTGACTTTGAATGAGGTTGGGAAAATCTTTATTTCAAAATAATTGGTCTGCTTTGTAATCTTACTTACTTTAGTTTACTCATTTAAAAATATTATTCTAAGAAGAGATCTGGAAACTTTACCAGCCTGTCAACAGGACCCACTATACCAAAAAAGTTAAGAACCTGTGCTCTACTGAGTGAATAAATACTTGTGCTCATGTATACAGTAGAAATAAATATCTGTAGATTTCCCACTTTGTAGCATCTTATTGTGGCTGCTCTGCTCCCTCATTCCACAAGCTCACACTATGTTTATTTCTCCCAGAAGCACAGCTCTTTTGGTGCCTTTCTCTCAGTACCATACACAGATTTAAGGCTGAGAACTGCATAAGACTGCCAGCCAGGAGAGATTGCTACTCTTCTAGAATCAAGCATAAGCTCAGCTCTAAGAACAAATAAAGTGATGGGATAAAAAGCTTCTTGTTCTCCCTATTCCCCTTTCTCATATCCCTACCTGCACCACACAAGGTCTCCAAAATTGAGTAAAGATAAAAGCAGAATATTTTCTAATCTGAGATTTGTTGTTAAGTATTTCAAATACCTCTTCCATTCCCATTCTCTTACTGCCACCATGATCTGGCTAAAATAGTCTCTAAGAATTTAGTTTTCTAGTTAGACATTAGCATGCAGAGACTGTCCCCAGAAGCACACTTGTACAGAAAAGCCAGAGGCTGCAGCAGTTAACCTAGTTCAAAGATACATCCATTTCAAAGCCTAGAATTGTTAACATCTATGCTACCAAATAAAAAGGCATTTTTTTGATATCTTTCTTGTAGGATTCAAAACTCTAGGGTCTTTCTACAGCCCACCAATTTTGCCAGTTATTTGCTGGATGTGTCATTTTCCTTCATGTGTTGCTAAGATACAGGTTTTAATGTTCCCTACCTATATTTTCTTTTAAATTCTCTTTTACCATCTACATCTTAGATCATCATTTTCTCCCTGGTAAACTCCTTGATCTATGTTTAAATCACCTCAACTTTAATGCCCAATGTTATCCATATTGAAAAGAGGGATAGTTATATTCATTAACACATATTTTTTATAACTATAGTGTCATATAGGTGTCTTTGTTTCTAGATTTCTTCATTTCTGTCTCTCCATATTAGTATATCAATCATCAACCTATGTCAGCCTTCCAAAGAGGAATTTTCTCAATGAGTAGTATCTTTCTCCATGATTGCCTTTTTTGTAGTTATTCATCATGGTAGTCCTTTCAGTTTGTATATCTGTATCTGCTTCTATATCGTCTTTTTGATCTGTGGAAATTTTAGGCAAACTTAGGACCCAATAAGGTCCTGATAAAAACAAGTAAGTCAGATGAGTAAAGTGATAATTTAAAGCAAGGTAAAGGGGAGAGGCAGAGTGATTTCAGAAGGAAATGAGCTATTACTCTACAATGAGCTATTACTCTACAATCTCTCAGAGTCAACATCTTACTTAAGTTCCTGGTTCAAGTAGCTCACTGGGATCCAAAGTGGGAAGTAGCTCCATAGTTCTAGATGACATAAAATGGTGGAGATTCAGCAGCAGGTCTCTTGAGCAGGAATAGTTTGGAAGAAGAAAAGATTAAGTAGAAAAATAAATGAAAAGGCAATGTGAGTTGGTGACAGATGTGGCTTGGAGTATGCCAAAGGATAAATTTAAAACATAACTGAAAATATAGGTATATAAGCTATAGAAGAAAAATAGGAGCAATAAGTATATTGGAAATGAGGCCAAGTGAAGATGATAGGTAAGAACAGGACAAAGATCACAATTCAAAGTACATTCAGGCACAGTTTATTCATGGATGAACCCACCTACAAAAATGATGCTATCCAAGGGTGCTTTGTTGTGTATAGTGATATACCTGGAAAAATAATGATGGGCCAGAAAGATGTCAAAAGCAAGAATGTCAATGAGCATTGCAATAATTTCAATTTTCAACAAATCTCCTTCCTCCCTCTATTTTCTTTGCCAATTAACTCTTCTTTGAATCTTCCCTCTTTTGTTTGCCTCTCAAAGCTATTTGCAATTTACAAGAAATTAATGAGAGTTTTAGTTTTTTAATTTGTTCTCTTTCTAATTTTTAAAGTTGCAAGCCCAATTCATTAATCACTTCCCTCTTTATTTTGTTAATATAGGCACTCAGAGATATAAGTTTCCCACTGAGTACTGGTTTGGCTGTATTCCATAGATTTTAATATGTTGTCTCCTCATTGTGACTTGCCCAGGATCATATAACTAGGGAGTGTCTGAGGCCAGATTTGAAACTAGGATCTCCCATTTCTAGGCCTGGATCTCAAACTATTGAGTCACTAACTGCCCCCAGTAATTGTTTCTATGATTTGTTTTTTGACCCACCAGTTTTGAAGAAATAGATTATTCAGTTTCCAATTAATTTTAAATTTGCTTTTCCATGGACCCTTATTAATTATAATTTTATTGTATTATGATATGAAAAACTTGCATTTATTATTTCTGCTTTTCTGCATGATTGCAATGTTTCTGTGCCCTAATACACAGTTGATCTTTGTATATGCACCATGTACTGCTAAGAAGAAGCTATATTCCTTTTTATTCCTGTTCAGTTTTCTCCAGATATCTACTACATCTAATTTTTCTAATATTTCATTCACTTCCCTTACTTCTTTCTTATTTATTTTTTGGTTCAATTTATCTAGTTCTGAAAGGGGAAAGTTGAGGTCCCCGACTTGTATAGTCCTATTATCTATTTCTTCCTTAAGCTCCTTTAATTTCTCCTTTAGAAATCTAGATGCTATACCATTTGGTGTATAAATGTTTAGTGATATTACTTCATTATTTATAGTACCTTTTAGCAAAATGTAAGTTCCTTCCTCAACTCTTTTAATCAGATCAATTTCTAATTTAGCTTTTTCTGGCATCATGATTGCTACTGCTGCTTTTTTTTTTTTTACTTTAGATATCACATAATAAATTCTGCTCCAGCATTTTATCTTGACTTTATGTGTGTCACCCTGCCTCAGATGTGTTTCTTGTAAACAACACATATTAGGATTCTGATTTTTAATCTATTTTGTGTACTTGTGTTTTATGGGTGAGTTCATCCCATTCACATTCAGCATTATGATTACTTTATGATACTATTCTATCATATTATTCCCTTTAGATCTTGCTCTTTTCCCTTTCTCTGTTCCTCCTCACCAGTATTTTGCATTTTGTCACCTTCCCACTTCCCTCTCCCTCCCATTACCTCCCATTTCCCTTTTCTCTTTCCCTTTCTACTTCTCTGTAGGGTAAGATAGAATTCTATACCCCACTGAGTATATTTGTTTTTCCCTCTCTGAGCCATTTATGATGAGAGTAAAATTTAAGCATTGCCCATCACCACCCTTATCCTCATTGATCTATAATGATTTTTCACACCTCTTTATATTATATAATATTCCCCATTCTATCTCTCCCTTCCTTTTTCTCTCAGTGCAATTCTATTTCTCCCCTTGATTTTTTAATATCATTCATATGCATACATATATTTTCATATCATCACATTTACTTACATATATCATCAAATACCATCATGAACATCATATAATCATAATCAACCTACTTCCCCAACCTCTTTCTAAGTATATTCCTTCTATCTTATCTACTACTAGGAGTAATTTTTGAGAATTACAGATATCCTCTTTCCAGGTAGACATATAAATATTTTGACCTTAATTACTCCCTTAAATTTTCTCTTTCTTATTTACTTTTTGGGGTTTCTCCTTTGTCTTGTGTTTGGACTTTGATTTTTTTGTTTAGCTCTGGCTTATTCCCCAGGAATGCCTGGAAATCTTCCATCTTATTAAATGTCCTTTTTCCCCTTGAAAGAATATACTCAGTTTTACTGGATATGTGACACTGGGTTGCAAACCCAGATCTTTCACCTTCCCGAATATATTCCTTGCATTCTGATCCTTTAATGTAGAACCCCCTAGGTCAGGGGTCAGCCACCATTTTGGCCGTGACAGCCATAAATGCATGCGGAAGGAGGAGGATGGAGGTGGAAGGAGCTGGAATATGGGGCAGGGCTGAAGGGCCCCCTGGGGCACATCCTGGGCTTTGCCTGCACTGGCAGGTCAGGAGGTGGATCCAGATATGGCTTGAGAGCCATACGTTGCCAACCTCTGCCCTAGGTCCTGTGTGATCCTGATTGTAGCTCCATGGTATTTGAATGGTTTCTTTCTGGCTGCTTCAAGAATTTTCTTCTTAGCTTAGTGGCTCTTGAATTTAGCTATTACATTCCAGAAAGGTGTCATTTGAGGATTTCTTTCTGGAGGTGATCTGTGAATTATTTCAATTTCAATGTTATTTTCTTATTTGAGGATGTCTGGGCAGTTTTCCTTAATAATTTCTTTATTATGACGTCCAAGCTTTTTTCGTGATCATGGTTTTCAGGTAGTCCAATAATTCTCAAATTGTCTCTCCTGGATCTGTTTTCTAGGTCAGTTGTTTTTTCAATGAGAGATCTCATGTTTTCTGTTTTTTTTCCTATTCCTTTGATTCTACTTTATTGTTTCTTGATTTCTCATGAAATCATTAGTTTCTAGTTGTTCAAAACTAATTCTTAATGTCTAATTTCCTCAATCAGCTTTTGATTCTCCTTCTTCATTTCTTCTTCCATTGCTTTCATTTCTCTTTCCCATTTTTCCTCTGCCTCTCTTAATTGGTTTTGGAAGTCTTTTTTGAGCTCTTCAAAAATCTGTGTTCAGTCCATATTTTTCTTTTGGAATTTGCATGCATTTACTTTGGTTTCACTGCCCCCTTCTGTGTGTATACATTGCTCTTTGTCTCCATAAAACCTCTTTAGAATTGGTTTTTTTTGTTTCTTGCTCATTTTTCTTGCCTAATTATAGGTAGACTCTGTACCCCATTAAATGTCAGTCCTTCCTTGATGCTATTCTTAGCTTATTTTCTGGGTTTCTCTAAAGATGGTGTGATGGCCTGAAGGTAGAGATTTAAGGACCTCCTCCCCTGCTGATTCAATTAACCCTTGAGATACTTATATCTCAAAGACATGACTTGGGCCTGGTTGTAAGCTTTTGATATTACTTTGATCTTGATCAGGTCAGAAACTACTTAAATTGTAGCCTCAGGTTTAGGTATAAGTTTTTGGTCTTAATGTGTCCTTGTTCTAATTGGGCATACCCTTGAATACCCTGTCCTAGAGCTCTGCCCTAAGCTTTAAGTAAAAAGATCCAGGCACCCTTTAGTACTATTAGTCACCCCAAATTCTGATCTATGTCCTCATCCCAAGTCCAGACTGGGACTCCTGGCTTTGCTATGGCTCACACAGATCAGGCCTCTTCAGCCCAGACTGTCCTAGATTAGGACTCTGGATGTGTTCACAGGTTTGAAATTTCAAGGGATATGTATTGGCTTGGACCACGATTTGCTCAGGCAGGATTTCAGATCTAAATGCTGGCTTGGGTTTAGGTTCAGAACCTGTGGCAGTAGATGTGGAGTGGAGATGTGGGCTTGGTCTTCACTCCTTAGCACAGTCTTGCTGACTCTGTTCCCTTATCACCCCAATGTTCCAGATCTTCTCTGTCTGCCTTTTGGGTTTTTCTTTTATTGAGAGTTGTTTCACTCTATCTCCTTGTTTGTTCTTTTACTCCTATATTCATTTTGATGTTACATTTTAATATTGATTGGAGAATATTCTCATGATGCCTGAGAGCTTCTCTGTTATTCTCTGTCATCTTGGCTTGTCCCCTTCAGTTTTGTCCTTTTAATATTCCATTTAATTATAATTTCCTTTCCGGATTTTGTGGAGTTGAGAGAACTGGCCAATGAGGACAAAGTCATTAAGATATGGTCAAAGCTTTAAGATCTTGGCAGCAGACTTTTGCTGCCAATTCATGTGGTAAAAATGGATGAATGAAGAAACATTTCCCCTTCCCACTTTGGAGCACTATAGACACATTCTGGCTATTTCTCGTTGACTTATTATTGCGTGGTGGCAAAAGTCTTTTGACTACTGAGCCAGAACTAATTAGGTATGTGGTACCCTCTGTTCCTGTCTGGTGAGTGGAGTGATATAATGAGGGAAGAAAAGAAATGGGTTGCAAACAGATAAGAGAGAGAAGTTTGCAAAGAGAGAAATGTGCTGGATCAGACTGTATGCTGTGGAACTGGTGATGTGAATTCTGGAATGCGGGGAAGAGATAAGGATGGACATCAGCAGTTGCTGAGGGTCTTTTTAGACTTCCTGTTGGGAAGACGGCCTGACCCAAAAAGTTCCTGCTCTCTTTCTCTGTGAGCTGAAGAGGTTTGGTTTGTTCCTATCCCCTAAAGCTAAAGCTACCCTGTTTTGATGATCCTGCTTGGAGAAATCCTTTAGTCATCTATATTCAAAAATGCTTCCTGCCTAATGAGAGAGTATTCCCAGCTGATTTGAAGATCTTTGCCAGCAAGCCAGTAAACCTGTCTGTGGTAGGAAGGCCTGAAGCCATGTTGGGCCTAACCCTGCTAGGGTTGAACCATACCATAAAGGGTTCAACCAAAACTAATCTGAAGAACTGTATATCTTACCAAAGTAATTTGGGAGGATTATTAGTCAGGTAGTCAGATAACTTGGGGAAATTTAGACAGAATGTGAATGGCCTAGGGAGGCTGGAAGAAAAATGAAGATACTCTCATACAAGTGTCTTAGAAGGTGGGAAATTTAGCTAGACCCCTTAGTGTTAGGGTATCCTACTTCATTAATCCTCCATCATGCCATGTTTAAAATAAACCTCTGCCCTGTTTTGAACTCTGTCTGGTGTTATAAGCAATCATAAGGAAAAGGGATGCAAACAAGTAAGTGATTTTGAATAGAGAACAGGGCTGGATCTGGCTGCATGCCCTGGAAACAGAGGTTGTGTTCTAAGAATGAGGGGACATTATAAGAAAGAACACAGAGAGCAGCTGGGAACTTTTTGGACTTTCTATTATGGGATAAGCCTAAAGCTGAGAACTTCCTCTGACTTGGTATCTCTACAAGGTACCAAGTGTAAGGATGGGGAAATATGCATTACGTGTTCTGGTAAATCAGAAGCTGGACAGCATCCCTCCTTACAACAAGCCAGTAAGGTGGGCACTGAGAATCTCAACTGACAATTAGGATCAGCTAACTAAATTCTTGATGTTAATAACTCAATGCCCTCTTGGTGAAATTGATTGTATTGTTCTAACTATGATTGTATAGATCAGTGGTTCCCAAACTTTTTTGGCCTACCACCCCCTTTCCAGAAAAAATATTACTTAGCCCGCTGGAAATTAATTTTTTTTAATTTTAATAGCAATTAATAGGAAAAATAAATGCACCTGTGGCCATCACCACCCCCCTGGATCACTGTAGCACCCACTTTGGGAATCACTGGTATAGATGGTTTTAAAAGCTTTAAGATTAGTCACAGACAAGAGTTGATATCTACCTATGAAAATTGACTCAGAGTACTAGTCTAACTAATAAGCCACTCAGGGAGACTCTTCTTCTAGGAGTAACCAACCAGTAGACAGATCATGAATATTCAGGTAATCTACTTTCATTAACTTTAACTGGGATAACTCAAGGATGATAAAGGACTGATGGAAGTTGAGTTAGGAAAAAGGGTTGAGGATAAACTGAACTAATTAAACTAAATTAGTTGGTAAGTCTCCTGGCCTTCCCCAGAAGGGAAGCCTTAAACGGAATTTTGACAGAGTTGTAGACTTAGTAACCTAGGCCAAGCTTTAAGTGAGAAATGAAATATTTGAACTTGGCTGGTTATAGATGATGATTGGTCTTCAATGATGGTTTCTTGACATTACTGATGAAATGATTTGATTGATGATGGTAAATAATAGTTGATAGCAGACTATGAGATTATCAGAGCAGAGCAACTGACCCTAGATAGGACCAACTAATTCAAACTTATGATGGAGCTTCTAAGTTTGGCTGGAGAGATTTCCTACCACCCTATCCATCCACCAATCACTCAATACTGAGTTCCTTGGCTTGGTGTTGATCTCCTATTTATAGGGGGTGCTCCAACAGTTTTTTCCAGTCTTATGCCAGCTCTGGGAATTACAAAATCTGAACTATCAACTGGAAACTGTTTGCCCAAGATGGCTTGTTGCAAAAACAAATTACACAAGAGGAGGGAGTTAGAGCCTTTCCCCCATGAAGCCAAGCCTTCAGTTACCTGTGATCCTGTTTAGACTCAGCTGTCATTCTTTCATCCATCTGTGTTCCTAAGTTCCTGTATGCAGTGAGTGTTCCCAAATGCTGAATAGCATCTCTACCTGCCAGCCATCAAATGTCAGTGAGATAGGCCTGAAGCCATCTGGGGCCTACCAGAAGAGGGTTTGATCCCTGAGATAAAGGGATCACTCTGACTATCTTGAGTGACTATTTAGCTGCTCAAATCAGTAATTGGACGGATTAGCAGCACTAGAGGTCACATAACTTACTTATTTCATAGTGCATTGGTCACTCAGAGAAGTGCCTTCTCTCTGGGTTACTAAGGAACCAACTAAACCTTACCATTACCAACATCAACCATCAAGAATATCAACCTTATTTCAATGAGACAAGTGTTACTGTGAGCTCCCACTTTAGGAAAAGGGTGTGGGCCTTTCTCCTGCCCAAACTCAAAAATGATACAAAGGATACTAAGATAAAATTTATATTAGTGAAGTCTAAAATCAAATTTACTAAGCAGCTGTAGAAATTGAGCAGAAATGATAATATTTCAAATTGGAAAAAATATCAAACATTTGTTAACCAACTTCCTCTTACTGATGAGCAAACTAAAATCAAGCATAATGTAGCTTTTCTCTGGTCATACAATTAGAGAGAATGGGATTATAACCCAGGCCCTCTGACTCTAAAATACGGTGTTTCTCTGCTGTACTACATGGCTGCTGGAGTATCAGATCAATAGTTGAAAATTACAGAAGACAATTTTTTAGTTCAATATAAGGAAGAGCTTTATAAAAATAGAGTTGTACCCCAAATTGAATGCGCTCTCTAAAGAGGCAATGAGTTCCTTGCTGCTAGAAGTATAACATCAAAGGCTGAATCACTAGAAAGCATATTGTAGATGTGAATCCTATTTTACATGTAAACATGGACGAGATGCTCTATAAACTTCCTTCAAGGTTCAAAACTGGCCCCTGATTCCTTCTAGCTGCCTGACCTTGGGCAAGTCAAAACCTCTCTTGGCTCCAATTTCCTTATCTGTAAAATGGAAATGATAAAAACATCTATCTCCCAGTGTTGTTGTAAAAATCAAATGAAATAATAATTTTAAAGTGGTTAACACTCTCCCTGGTTTTTAATAAATGCTATAAAAATGTTAGCTATTATATACAGTTGATAATATAAGTATTATCCTCATTTTGCCAATGAAAAGAGGAAAGAATGACTAAAAAGTAATCATCTTAGCTTATATTCCTTTCATTTTCTGTATGTATCTTTTTTTTTAAATTTTAAACCTTTAACTTCTGTGTATTGACTTATAGGTGGAAGATTGGTAAGGGTAGGCAATGGGGGTCAAGTGACTTGCCCAGGGTCACCCAGCTGGGAAGTGTCTGAGGCCAGATTTGAACCTAGGACCTCCTGTCTCTAGGCCTGGCTCTCAATCCACTGAGCTACCCAGCTGCCCCCTGTATGTATCTTTTAAAAATATAACTTGGTATGTATCCTTAAATCTAAAAAGAAGCATGATCACTTTATTTCCTATGGCTGCCAGGGTTAAAGGACTCACTCACTCACAGATGGGACACCTTGCAGAAAAGGGGAAAGAACTAAGGGCTAAAATCCCTTTTCCCCAGACCCAATGGCCCCAAGAAAAGGACCTGGAACTTTGGTCCGTTTCATGCGTCCTTTTCAGTTCAAAGCAAGCAGAGTAAGTAGAGTCCCCAACCTAGGAATGCAAGCTTTGGAAATCTTGGCACCCAGGATCACAGACTGAATGTTACCACCATACTAGAAGCAAAGCCATGAATCACAAGCACAAGGAGGGTTCTTAGACCTTTGGTTGGATTAATGACATGTAAGAATATAGCTAACCTGGGAATGTAATCCCTCTTCACTCCCCAGAAACCAAAGTGGGATAGAGAGATCACTCCCCGAAGTATAGGGGTGGAAATGTTGGTATGCTTACTTTTGTTATACAATTGACATAAATATTCCTTTATAAATAAGCTTTTGAATAGAACTGGGGTACTCCTAAACTGGAGGAACAAAATCAGTGGGGGCTTGAGCTAATATTAGACTTGAGATAGAGATGACACCCCACTGACCCCTTCAGAATACTGGGAGAGGGGGAAAATTTAACATAATTGACTTTCAGGAAGAAGAAACTAGGGAATCATTGTTACATATCTATTTTTCTGTCTTAAAAGGGCTCTTCTCCAAACTTGATCTGTTTGTTTCAGAACCTCTAACATATCCTCTTTTCCTCCACTTTCCTCTGTCTATTTCTTATTGACCCTACTGCCATCTCTCTTCTATCCTTTCTTTGGTCCCTCCAGCTCTTAGATTTTTATGGCCTCATTTTGAGTATACTTTTACCTATATCCTAAGGGAAGAATTTCTTTTCAATCATGCTTGATTAGGTGCTTGCTCCTTTATAATTCTCTTCTCTCCAGTAGCAGTTACCTAATTGAGTTACTTGCTTCATCAGAATATTTTCCTCATGTCTGCCCTCTCCATTTCAAACTCCCCTTTTAGTCTCTTTCCCACCTTTTGCCTTTCACCCCCTCTATTATGGAAATTTTCCACAAACATTTTCTTGCTTAACTGACAATCTGTTCCTTATGGTTATTCAAAATCTAATTCAACTAATTATATTCCTTTTTAATCCTCACTTAATACTTTCTTCAAATTATTACCCTACACTTTTCTATCACAGTTCCTTTTTATTCCCTTCCATAGGCATTTCTAATAGCCATTTTCCATTTATTTATCCCTCATTTGTCAATAATTGACTTTTCACTTCTGCTTTTATGACATTCTCATGACTTCAAAGATTTTCTAAATTAATCTTAGCTCACTTTACTTTAAAAATTATGTCCAGTTGAAATTTTTTTAATGGGATAGAATAAGTAGCCCAAATATAAACTGGAAAAAAAAAAACAAGGGTAAAGTGGCAAAACCCTCAAGCTGGGAAAGTGCTAATCATGTTGTCTGCTTAATTAGGCTTTTATCATTGCAGGTCACAGTTGTTTGCATGTGTGTGTGCGTGTGTGTGTGTGTGTGTGTGTGTGTGTGTTTTCACTTGAACTAATTCAACTCTAATTTTCAGACCAAGCTCATACTTACATAATTTCCTCCACAATTCTTATTTTTCATCATTTTTCTTCCATTAAAATTAATCTTATTCTTTTGTTCCTTTTTGTAAAGCTTAACCTGAACTAGAATGCATATGCCCCAGTGATATATCACAAAGCTAGATATAAGAAGATCTGGATTCAAACTGAGTCTCCTGCTAATTAGCCTGTGTTGTTGGTCATTCACTCATTATTTGAGAGTGTGTTCTCTCATCTGAAAAATAGGCAGCATTGGGCTAGGTGATCCCTATTCATTACCTTTCAGCTTTAAAATACTACTAACACAATACAATTTCCAAACTTTTTTTTCCCCCTTGCATTACTGTAATCATATCAAGTGACCTCTTTGGGTCTTCTCAATAAATCTCCATTCTTCATAAAATGATACCTTCAAACTAGCAAATTCTTTGCTTTTTTGTATCCATACAGATAAATCTGCGTCTATTACTTATTTTGGAAGTTAAATGCATTTTTATTTTTCTAATCCTCCCTCAAATAATTCTGGCAAATCCTATTAACATGATAATTTCATACAATTTTAGGTTGATTTGTTTCTTTGAGATTAGAATTTTGATTAACTATGAATGATGAAATAAGGAGGTAAAATTATAGAATTACCTGAAGATGAAAGAAGATGATGATATAGGGATAATAATATAGATTTTAGATTCTGAAACAAACAGAACAAGGAGAAGAACCCTTTCAATTTTTAAGTATTTTATGGAATACTTATTTATTTAAATATTTATATCTTTGTAAGTATATCTTAACATTATAGAATACTTGCTTTTTTCTTACTGGCTTCCCTTTCTTTTCTCCCAGTGATGATATATGATTGTTGATCGTCCAGAGAATTAAAACTCTAAATGACCCTAAAGGTTTTAATAAGATATATAGTAGGTATAATATTATCACTGAAAGCTGATACACAAGAAGTTACAGATGTTATCATCAAGGGACATATGAAATAAATTATGCGAGCAAGATGATCTTGTAATGACAGTAAAGCAGAACCAATATACAGCCTGAATATTTCACTAATGCCCACAAAATGTTTAAAAACATAGATGAAAGCTTTAGGTATCCTAGATGTTCCTCTATTAGAGATTTGCCGGAGAAAAAAGCCAATAATTGCAAAGGATGAAAAGGCATTAATGAGATGATACCTGCACCAATGGAAGGAGTGCCCATGGAAAAGATATCATTGATCCATTTGAGTGTCAAAATATCTCTTCTTTTATTCCTTCAAAAAGTCATTGGTATAGCAACAACACATACACATGGATGAAGTCTATGGCAGAAAATAACCATCAATCACAGGAAACACAAAACACTATGCTAGTCATATGGCTTAATTTGTTAAGCACATCCTGGTTTTCCCTTTCCCCATACTCCAAAGGAAATAAAAAATAATAACCTTTGCTGCTATGTATTTTCTAGAAAAACTAGTTATCTTTTATTAATTAAAACAATATGCTTTTACACAGAATTTTGAATTTTCAAAATAACTTCTAACCGTAAAATTAAAATATAACCATCTTTCTTGTACTGTATTTTGCTGAAGTCAAAAGAAAAAGCTGTTTTTTTTCATGGAGATAAAAGAATTGAAGATAAAGTATGGAAATAATAAAGTTTTCATTCCATGTGTAACACCAAAACTAATTTTGATATAGTTAAGGCTAGCCTCCCTTTCCATGCCAAAGAAAGGGTAATTTATCAGGTTGATTATTATTAGCATATTCCTATGGTCATGCACAACAAATACCACTCCAAGATATGTCTTGTCTTTATTAGTCTCCTACATCACTGGAAATAAGTATTTAATGAATGCTCACTTTTAATTACTATAATTAGTAGTAAGAAAATGGTCCCAAAGCCTAACAAAGTCATTTACAGGAAAAAATATATCCATTAGCAAAAGTATCTAGTTGACCTTCCCTTTGTGCCTCAACTTCATAAAACACTGACCCAGGAAATTTTTGCATTTTGGTACCCCCATTTTTACTAAGTTCTCTCGCATTCTTCCTCTAAAATCTGGCTTAAACGACATATTCTATAATTCAGGAGTAGAAAAGGCTTTTGAAAGCAATTTGGAATTTAGGTTAAGAAACAGCAAAATTAAGAGTTTGAAAATTACAAAGTATTCACACTCATTGTTAGTTCAATTTTCTGGTCATGCATCATTATTCTGTATTCAGAGAAAAATCAGTGTGTAGAAGAGAGATAAGTAAAAAGGGAATTGAGATACTTTTGACCTCCTATTTCTCTTTGAAGTATAGTCAATGGTGCCAAGTTTCTATAAGAAACATAGAAGTTGTACCAAAGTGCATATACTTAAATTTTAGCAATGACTGTTGAAGAGTTTTCTATTCCAATATTTTAAAAAAGAAATAAAAATCACTATTTGTTTTTAGCAACATGATGATACCGTGAGTTTTATGTGACAGGGAAGAGTTAATAAATCTCCCTATATGTTTCCCATGAAAGAATGACTTAGATATTAGGAGAAATCTGACTCCCTACCTCATAAGAAGCCACAGTCTTTACATTGGATGATATCACCTTATATATTTAACAGAGAACTTTTTTTACTGGGAAAAAAAAAGAAAGAAAGAAAAAGAAAGGATTAGCTAGCTTCTGGATAGAAATTCAGAAGAGGTGGCAAGTTAACCTGAAGTAAGTCAAACTCTGACATAAAATTTATGTCAACACCTTTCTGTAGAATGAAAAAAAAAAGGAAATAAAGTAGATAGTTCCAACTGATTGGAGAATTTGTAAGCAAATGACATAGGAATATAATGTAATATTATTTCACTATAAGAAAAGATGAACACAAAAAATTCAGAGAAATTTAGATGTGCTAATGCAAGGCAAAGGATTTATTTTTGGTTTTGACTGGACTGGTGATTACATTGGTGGATTGAAATATGAGTGAAGAATCTCTACTAATCTAGGTTGATCCCCTTTGCCACTTGTAGACATAAATAGCTCTCTGGGGTGCTGAGAGTTAAAGTGTCTGGTCCAGTATCACATAATCAAAAATGAACTAAACAAAATTTTTTCCTGATCCTAAAACTAACTCTTGACACTTTACTGTACTGCATGGAATAAGCAAAATAATGAAATAGTATTCATAATGACTACAGAATGTAAATGGAAAGAATATCAAGAAATAGAAATTATGCTATTGAATTATAATGGCCAAATATCCTCAAAGAAGAGATGAAAAAGGTTCCTCACTCTCTTCTTTTTTTTATTAATAGAATTTATTTCCAGGTATTTCAGGCTCTTCCTCCCCTTCTCATACTTCAAAAGGCTTCATTACTCAATGGTACTACTGTTATGTATGGTACTTATACCATAAAGAGTATTTATAGCTTTCTGAATGTAATTCCAAATTGTTTTCTCAAATGGTTCCACCAAAATCCATTTTTCTTTCAATCTAATGGAAGTGAGATAATATCTTGGAATTATTTAGATTGGCATTTATATATGTGTATGTGTGTATATGTTTGAAATAATGTTCTAAATCACTAGTACTTAGCCATATGTTTATGGCTTTGGTGTATTCATCCAAAAACTGTTTGTTCATATCTTTTGCCCATTTACCAATTAGGGTATGGCTCTTAGTTCTATACAGTTGAAAAAATTATCTTTATATTTTAGACATGAAACTTCTGAGATCTGAACATTTTTTCCCAATTGTCTCCTGTCCTAATTTTGGCAACATTTGTCTTACTTGTACAAAATCTTTTCAATTTAATATACTCAAAATTATATATTTTATACCTCAAAATGCTCTCCATTTCTTGTTTATTCATTATTCTCCCTTCCTTCCTTGCCAAGGCATAAAAAATCATCTGTACCTTTAGAATTAGCTGGTGTGTTGGTCAGTTTTACTGAAATGCTTTTTTCTCCCTCTTTCTTTTTTCTCTTTGACAGGTATGGCTCTCTGGGGGGAAAAAGCATAGTGCATAGAAAAACAAAAGATAACAAAAAATTAGAAACAAAGATCCAGAACACTATTATTAGGTATTATTAATGCTCATTTAAGTATAGGTTGGTCTGTGAGACATTTTTATTTTAAAAGGTTATTGAAAGTAACTTCTCATTCAGATGCATTCCTTTAAAAATATGTTCATATGACTCTGCTCCAGGAGAGGTTTTTGCCTTCCTTATTTTCCATTTTTTTTAATCTGTAAAGTGAATGAGTTGGACTAAATAATTCCTAATATCCCCCCAAAATAGTGAAAGTACCTATTTGTACAAAAATATTTATTATAGCTCTCCTTGTGGTAGCAAACAATTGGAAATTGGGAGGTTATCCATCATTTGATGAATGTCATTGTATATGACTATAACAAAATATTATTGTGCTATAAAGAATTATGAGCAGGATATTTTGGAAAAACCTGGAAAAATTTACATAAACTGACACAAAGTGAAGTGAGTAGAACCAGAAGAACATTGTACATAGTAATAGCAATATTTTTTGATGGACACCTGTAAATACCTAGCTAATCCCAGTAATATAATGTTTTAAGATAATCCCCAACCACTCTTGATGAAAAATGCCATCTTCCTCCAGAAAAAGAAATGATAGAATCTGATTGCAAATGAAAAACACCATATTTCACTTTCTTTTTCTTTTTTTCCCTCTTACTCTCCTTCCTCTTTTTTTCTTTTTGTTTGAGATCTTTTCAACAAAATGGCTAATAAGCAAAATATACAACAGATTGCTTATAATCTCAGGAAGAAAGGAAGAGTTGCAAAGGACTAAGTGTGGGAGGATAAGAGAGATGGAGAGAATTTGGAACTCAAAATTTAAAAAAAACCAAATATTAAAGGAAAAAAGGGAAATTTCTAATGGAGTTTGCATTGACTATCTTCACAAGAAAAATGAAATAAAAAAGAATATCTATTTCCAAGATTTAACATGCATGTGAATGGACAACTATTAGAGTTTGTCTAACTATATCTGTGAACTGGCTACAGAGCCCAGCCCACAGTAGAAAAGGAAGAAGAGAATGGCCTTGATTGCTTTTGGGAAATTGCAAAGCACTTTTACTGACCACAACCTTCCTATGTCAGAATAAGTTTAATTAAATAATTTTAATTATTTATAAGAAATCCTCTCCAAAAGTTTGATAGGTTGTAATTGTGTGATTTAAATAAGATACAATAGGAATAGTATTCAGAGCCTCTACAATGATGTAAGTGCTTGCACACTTCCCCTTTTTTTTCTCCTTACCATGCACTTTAAAGGACATGACTAGAGGAAACTGGACTCCTAGGCCAGCAGTGTCATAACCAAGTGATCCTAAAAGAAAGGGGGGTGACCTGATAATAGTCTGTCTCATAGGAAATTATTAATTATTTCAGCAAAAATTTCCAATTCACCTAAAGAAGGTGTTCTGCATATTTTCCTTGTTAATTACCTCTGTTAAGCAATTATCCAAAGCCTATATAAACCTAATCTGGAAATTAGATTGTCTCAGGCACAGTTTGGGAGTAGCTGAAGACCTCTAATTTCTCTATTTTATGCCTACAAAATAAATCAGTTCCTGGGCTCAGGATATTGGCCCCGTTCTTTTTATTTCTTTCTCATATAACAGCAGAATTCCATATTTTCAGTACAAACATTTTACTGGTATTTCTGTATGGCAACAAGATGGAGAAACCACTGGCTGCAAAGAACTAGATATAAGCATCAAAAGAAGGAATGGAAAGCTATATGGTAGATGTAAGCAGGACATAAGGTATAGTCAGTGAGTAACTGCAAAAAAAAAAAAACAAGCAAAAATAAAATATTTCAAGAATGAGGAATTATATTATATAAAAGAAAAGATGATGGGAACAAAGGACTGGCAAGCTAACTTTACTCTCCCAACTTTACCACCATGCTTTAGCTATCTTCTCCCTCATTCCAATGATCTTTTCTCCCATTGGTGAGTTCCTCCTAGAATTTCTGTTTTGAAAAGGACCCTGACAAACCATGCTTCATCTCCAGACCTCATTACTGTCCACACTTCCATGCCTTACTTTCTAACTTCCTTCTGTGTTGTCTACATCCCTTGGAATGTAATCTCCTTGGGGGTTGGGAATCTTTCTATTATTTTTGTATTCCTAGCACTTAACATAGCATCTAAACTATAGCATATGCTTAATATGTGTTGTCTAACTTGATTTGAATGGCCTGTGATCCACAAGCACCTTTGAAATATTGGGGGGAAAGCAAGAAAATCCTCTAAGACATTGTGTGATGAATTGTAGTGAACTTTTCACCAGGAATGTATAAGATTAGCAAAACACTGGCAGACATGGAAAAACTACAGTCAGTATCATTGGAGAGAAGTTTTCAATTGAGCTCTCAGCTTCATTTTAACCTATAGATTGTCCATTGAATCTTATGGCATAATCAAATGTAAAAACATTTTACTTATGATATTATTGGTCTATCTACTCTTTGAGCAGAAGAGCCAAGTTGCTTTCCCCTTTATATTCACAGTGTCTAGAACCATACCTTGATTATTTTTTAAATCTACTTCATGGCTCACCATGCCAAGGAATCCATCATCTAGTCTCCAACTTCCAGGTGACCAGCCTCTCTTGACTAAGCTAAACTGTTCTTTGGACAACAAGCATAATCTATATTAGTATTCAAACTTTTTCCAACTTGATAATCCCTTTCAAAGTCAGTAGGGTTTATTTCAAGAGCCAAAAGTAATCTCTTTGTCCTTAATAATTGAAATGAAATTTACTTGAATTTCATAAAAACTGAAGGAATTGAGGGGATTAGAACAGCAAGTTGCTAATTATGGGAAATGTGTGAACCACATTGACTCTATCTTATAACTCAGTTCTGGAGCAAACTTAGTTCCCTTTCTTTCAGTTGAGGGTATCAATATGTGTCTTTTGAGAAAACTTTATTCAATTGTGGGAATTGGTAGAAAATCTTATTATATTGTTTGAACCCAGCCCTGCAGGGTTGGGAAGCTGGAAGACTTCTACCTGCTGTGTAGAGACCATTAACTAAGGACCTGGGCTATGTTGTCCAGTCAGACCCATAGATGAATGCAAAGCTTTCTCAAATTATAAATCTCAAGCAACCCATACATCTTAAGTGAAATTTGGCGCCATTCTAATAAATCAATTATTTCCATGTCTCTTTGATCTTAGACACTTGAGGAGGAAAGGGGACATCTCTTTTTTCTGATTAAGGGAATTGCACCTGTTTACCCTCCCCATCCCAACTTGTAAAGTCCCTAACCTTTCCTACAATTAGAAATCAGATTACCTAAATTTGCATCTTGGTTAATTATTTCCTTTTAATTAATTGATCCTATGTGATTAATTGGTTTTAAGGTATAAAATAATCTATTTTTCTCTGTACTGGGGGGTCCAACGCTAAGATGAGGAAGGGGCCTGGTCCCAATTTGTTAGGCAATTGCTTGCATTATTTAATACATCATAACACTCAGAAGCATGAACCTTTGTTTCCTCAGCCATTTCATCTTTTGCCCACTTGTAATATAGAAAATGGCAGGATGGAATTCCTGCAAGATACAGGGTCAAGCCTCACCCAGGCTTCCAGGAATTCTGGATGAGGCTTGACCCTGTATTTTGCAGGAATTCCATCCTGTCATTTTCTATATTACAGCACTACAAAACCTACTGTGAGGTGGGTAATGTAAATATTGTAATTCTCATATTGCAGATGAGGAAACTCTGTTTCTTAATGGTGTCATGGTATAGTTGACAGAGTATTCACTAGGAGCCAGAGAGACCTGAGTTCAAATCTTGTTTTTCACACCCAGGAGGCAAGTCATTTAATTTCTCTTTTCAAAAGGAAAGTTGTGATTCCACGATTCTACCCATAAATTTTTGAGCAGATGTTCCTGTGATAAGGATTGCCTAAGGTCTTGTGTTTACTCTGAGTCAAAGCCCAAGCTTAAAACCAAGTCTCTTAATTTTCATTCTAGTCCTCTTTTTGGTATATTTCATGCTACCTCCTCCCAGCATAGTACTTTTCTCAACTTTATTATGAGCTTTGATCAACATTTTTCCTAATATATGAATTTTTTCTTGATAATAGTGCTGATAAAATTTTAAAGTAGTCAATTGTTTAGAAATCCTGTGTGCAGAAGGTGCTAATAAGAATGCCTAATGAGAAGCAGTAATCAATACAAATTAATCCCAGGTGGAATCATAACTTTTGGCTAAACTAACAATAGACAAATCCCCCTTGGTGGTTTGATAGCATTCATTTCTATGACATTTGCAAATAGAAAATTATCCCAGAAGAGTGAAAAACAAATGGTAAGTGAGTAAACTTTTGACAGATGTCATTAAGAGGAAAGCTTATTTCTGCTGCTGAAGTTAATAACACTTAAAGGCCGAAGAAGAAAGGCTAATAGCCTAGAGAGAGATATATCATAGGTATGAGTCCAAACATCAAGAGGGAAGGTAATTTTAAATGTTAGTACTGAGTATATTCAGTTCTGGTGCTAACACTCTCTCTATTTTATACTTGGACAGCAGATACCATCTACAGGTTTAGTCTATACTTAAACCCTTTTCTATGTGACAAAGCTTAATTTTGGTTGGTATAACTTTTGTGACCACAGAGTTACATACTCACCACAAGAGACATCATAATAGTACTCTTGTGGAAAAGTGTATAATTTTAAAATATCCAAAAATATTTCAAATGTGTTTTCTACTTGCTATTTTTTATTTTTTAATTTTTTTCCTTTTATATTTGAAACTTAACAATCATCAACAAATGGAAATTTTTCAATATACAAAGAACAAAAAAAGGATTCTTTAAAGAAGAGTAAATTCTTATAATATAGCTCTTGAAGGAATTTATTCTAATTTATTCTTTTGGGGGCAATCAATGGTTTTTCTGGTAGTTTTGGTATATGGAGTGTGGCCCATGTTAAGAGGTTATCTATATTTTGAGGGTTTGTGTGTGATATGTATATGTGTGTATATATATATGCATATATATGAGTATTTATATAATACATACATATCTACATATACTTTGTTTATATTTACATGCAAATAGGTATGTATATGCCTATATTCTCTTAAAATTTAATGTAGCAATAACAGCATTTTTCCTAATGTCAATTTTTTCAAACAAAATCCTACCCCTCAAAAAATCCTTTGGGAAATTGGCTTTGGACTGGGACTGGGACATGTTAACTTTCCCAGTGGCTGTGCTACCTACCTCAATTTTGTTTTTAGTTGTTTCATATTTAAAATCCTTATCTTCTTTGGTAGTTAAAATAAATAATATTAAAGTATTCTCTCTGAATTGAATAAGTTCAATATACCTGAGAAGAGAAATAGAACTGTTCAATGTTGAAGAATAGTAAGAATGAAAGAGTGAATTACCAAATAAAATATTTATTAAGCATTATGTGAAGTATTGGAGATACAAATACACAGAAACATGAGAAGCCCTCAAGGACATTAGATTCTAATGGAGTAGACAATACAAAGAGGAAATTAGTACTCTAGTAGAGATGATTTATTTTGGAGAATGACTAGGATAGTGAGTAAAGACATAACGGAGTGGATTAACATACCGCATCTAATAGGAATGACATAATTGCAATTCCATATATAATCAGTGACATGCTTATTGGTCCATAGGTAGATAGAAGTATGAGGAATAGGCTTAAAAGTACATGGCCATAGTAGGAGAGGATACAGTGAAAAGAAAGTTGTGCAAAGAGGTAAGCAGAACAGAAGCCTTTCTAAGTATAGTCAGCCTGAAAACCTCAAATCAATCAAAGTAATGTGGATCCAAAGAAAGAAGAGAAGAGATAGGATGAGATTTCTATAGCATTTGAAAGTTCAAGAAATACATATTGAAATTCAATACATATATTGAAAGAAGGTGGCTTAGCAGTACCAGATCTCAAACCGTACTATAAAGCAATAATCATCAAGACAGTCTGGTACTGACTAAGAAATAGAATGGTAAATCAATAGACTAGATTAGAGACACAACATATTTGAAGAAATCAAAGCTATCAATAATGGGTAAATGACCTTAGCAACCTAGTGTTTGATAAACCTAAGGACCCCAACTTTTGTGATAAGAACTCTCTATTTAACAAAAACTTCTGAGAAAAGTGGAAAACAATATGGCAAAAATTAGCTATAGACTAATATCTCACACCCTCTACCAAGATAAGGTAAATATGGATATATAATTTACATACAAAGAGTGATACCATTACTAAATGAAGAGAATATTGAAAAAGTTTCCCTGGAAGATGTATGGAGAAGGGAAGAATTTAAGATCAAACAAGAGACAGAGAGCACTATAAGATGTAAAATGAATAATTTTGATTATTTTAAACTAAAAACCTTTTGTACAAACAAAATCAATGTAACAAAGATTAGAAGGAAAACAACAAATCAGGGAAATTATAACAAATTTTCTCTGATAAATATCTAATTTCTCAAATCTATAGAGAACTAAGCCAAATTTATAAGAATGCAAGTCATTCCCCAATTGACAAATAGTCAAAGGATATGAATAAGCAATTTTCATAAGAAGAAGTCAAAATTATCAATAATCGTATGAAAAAATTTTCTAAATCACTCTTGATTAAAGAAATACAAATTAAAACAAAAAACTGTTGTACCACCTCATATCTATTAGATTGACCAATATGACAGTAAAGGAAAGTGATAAATATTAAAAGGGGTGTGGTAAAACTGGGACACTAAAGCATAGTTGGTGGAGTTGTGAACTGATCCAGCTACTCTGGAGGAGAATTTGGAACTATGCCCAAAGGGTCATAAATTAAGCATATCCTTTCATCTTATAATACCACTACTGGGTTTATATCCCAAAGTGATAATAAAAAAGAGGAAAATACCTGCTAGTACAAAAATGTTTATAGCTGTTCCTTCCATTGTGGCAAAGAATTGGAAATTGAAAGGCTGTCCACTAATTGTGGAATAGTTGAACTAATTGTGGTGTATGTTGCTGATGGAATACTATTTTACTATAAGAAATGATAAGCAAGATTATTTCCAAAAAATCTAGAAAGATCTACGTGAACTGATGCAGAGCAAAATCAGCAGAACCAGGAGAACATTGTACCCCATAACAACAATATTGTATGATGATCAGCTGTAAAAATTTGGCTAATCTGGGACAGTTCTGAAGGACTGATGACAAGGAATACTATCTACTTCCAGAGAAAGAACTGTTGGAGTCAGATGGATGTGTACCAAAGGATAGTATTTTTCACATCAGTTGTTTATTTTTTTAATGATTTTATTATAGATCTTGGTTTTATATGAGTGTGCCCTTAAAACAGTGACCAATATGGAAATGTGTTTTTCAAGATGATACATATAAGGTCCAGATCAAATTGTTTATCATCTTTCAGTGGGAGGAAGGAAGGGAGGGAAGGAGATGATTTGGGTCTTATAGAAAATGTATTTTGAAAATTATTATTACATGTAATTGGGAAAATAAAATATCTTTGAATTTAAATATATATATGCATGTATGTATGTATACATATATACATATACTGCAGAATTAGAATCTCAAAATAACTTTGTGAAGCATACTTGCATTTTCTAGTTGTTTTTAGTCTTTCTGGTTTTGGATGAAAATGAAAGTTTGGACTGTCCTTTTGATTTCATTGAAAGGACCTTTGCCAAGGACTAACCAGTTCAGAACAGTCAATCAGTAAGAGCCAGTTTTCCAGGGTCATTGAATTTAAGAGTATGTGCAGGAGAGAATGAGATTCGAACAGGACTAATTTTTCAAGGGTTTTGAAAGGAATTCAGAGGATATTTTATATTTGATCTTGGAGATGATAAGAAGTCATTAAAATTTTTTGAATGAGGTAAAAGTGAGACCCATGTTTTAGGAAGATTAATTTGACAGGTAAGCAGAGAATAGACAGGAGAGGGGAGGGACTTAAGAAAGCAGACCTACCAGTAGGCTATTGCAATAGTCTATATATCAGATGATGGAAATGATCTACACCAAGCAGAGTGAAATGGGAGTATACAAGATATGCAACTAAAGCAAAAAACAACAGGCTTTGGCAACAGATTGGATATGGAAAGTGGGGAGAGAAGCTGTGAAGAGTAGAGGATAACACATAGATTCAAGATTATGAATCTAAGAAATTTGGGGGATGGTGGTGGTGTCCTCAGTAACAATAGGGAAATTGAGCAGTGGGGAGGAGAAATGAATTCATTTTTGCATATATTGATTTTAAAATGTTTATGGGTCATCTAGTTTGCCATGTCTAATAGACAAACTAGAGATATAATTCTGGAATTTAGGAGAGAGATTATGACAGGTTAAGTAAATCTAATAATCATCGGTATAGAGAAAATAATTTAATCTATTGGAGTTGATGAAATCATCAAATGAAACAGTATAGAAGTCAGTGATGGGCAAACTATAGCCCACGGGCCAGATGCAGCCCCCTGAAATGTTCTATCTGGCCATTCGACATTATTTCTAATCTGACGAATACAATGAGTAGGATACAATACAATGAAACTTTGAAAGAGTTGCCTTAGAAACAGACTGACAGATGAGTATTTCCTTTCCTTTAGCTCCCTCTTTAAAAAATTTGCCCATCACTGGTATAGATGAAGAAGAGAACCTAAGACAGTGCACTGAGGAACACCCATCTAGGCAGCATGATCAGCAAATAATCAGCAATTACCTATAATTTATAGTCTTAGAGATTGACAAAAGTATGATTATATGATCTGCCTATGGTTATTTCATAAATAATGTATAAGAGGCAGAACTTTGACCCAGATACTCCTTTATGATTAGAAAGTCTATCATTTAACCACTTTGCCCAGATTGCCTCTTTATAAAGCAGGTATTATAGCAGTAGTCTTAAACCATATGAAAATAGGTTTAAAGTTTGAAAGTGAAGGACCACTACCCCTCTGGCTGCTTCCAAGCAGGTCTAGCCACACTTCTCCTCCCACTGGGTTGCCAATACTCCCTACCCTTGGGTATTTGGCTCCTGCAGAGAGCCTTCTCTCTGAATGGGGATTTGGAGGTAAGGAAGTCAGTGAGTGAATGAAATGTGATTGATAGCCCAGTCTTGAGTCAAAAAGCAAAATGCATCTCTAGCTTTTTTATACTTAAGCAAATAAAAATCTCAGGATACAATTTAGTTCTGCCTTTTAAGAAGTTTATCAAAGTTACTAGAATAAGGTATATGTACCTATGCAAGATTTGTGTGACCACAAGAATTATATAAATGTTGTTCATGGGAGGCAATGATAGACATGAACTGAGGTCTAGACCACCTTTAAGGAAAAGAGAAGAGTCAAAAATAATATCTAGAGAAATTGGGTAGGTAAGCCCCAAGAATACTACAAGTCTGAATAGTTTGCACTCCAGTCTCCAGGGAGGTACTAGATTAGAATTATATCTATTTGCCTCCCTAAATATTTCTGGTTTAGAAATAAAAGTGCTTTAAATCAAAACCATTTTCATGGCTGATTTCCCTTAAAGAAGGTGCAATACCTCCAAATGTGCACCTTCTGGCTTGGTTCCCTCACACCAAATATTGGTTGTACAAAAGACCATAATAAATAGTGAATAGCAAATAAATCATTTTGTCCAAGTAGAAAGCCAACAGGAATCAGACAAATTCTCAATTTAGTCAAGAGACACAGTACCAGTCTCCATTCTATGAGAAAGTCCCCATTCATTATGGTTTTTCCTACTTATCTATAGTTTCTGGAGTCTGTCCGTCTCTTTCCCTCTCTATATGATGGTCTCTGGATTCAGTCAGAATGAGAGTTTGAAACCATATTTATCTTCTTTTGAAGGAGTATGTCTATTCTCTCCAAAACTCTCATGACAGCTTGCAGGTACATAGCTCTATGTCAGCATTTTCTCACCAATTAGGAGAGTCCTCCTGTGCAAAATTCCCCAGACTTAGCTAGAAACTTAGAGGAGATTCATAATCAAAATCACATTTTCTCTTAGGTTAGTTCAGCACCTATCTGAGTAAAAGTCTGACATTTTTGTACCAGGTCTTAAAATTTGTTCTTTTCTGTGATACTTGTTAGAAAATCATATAAACAATAAAGGTGAAAGGGAAGTTGGAGGGGTGGGGAGTGGTGTCAAGAAGAATTATATTTCACCACTTGCCTGAATTCTTAGTCAGGGAAAGTTTACCAATGATCAGATATTCCTCATGCTCTTCTTCATATTTTCTCAAAGCCACACATGTACCCGAGTGGATAAAAGTGTCAGTTTCCACTATAGACTTTGGGTTTGCTTTCCCCACTTCCCGAATTGCTCTGTACTCAACACCTCTCCTCTCTCTATGCCTCCATAGTAGCACTTGGTTCCAAACTCCTACCCTGTCTCTGAGTATCACTCCTGAGAGGCTCCTTTAGTCTCTTTCAAGGAAAGAAGGAGACATTAAAATCTCCTTCAAACTACATTTCCCAACAACTCATTTAGCCAGATTCTGAACATCTCTCCTTCAGCAGACACTCATCTCAAAGTCTGTTGCCATGCAGGTATTATCCCCTATATTGCAAATGAGAAAACAGAGGCTAAGAGCAGTTAGATGACTTGCCTCATTATTCCACAACTAGTAAGTAGTAGAGATGAAAAGTGAATCTGGCTTTCCAGATACCAACTTGGATACACTTTCCACTGTGGAAAACTAGTGGCCTCGTAGTGAAGACTTCCTTTTTTCACTAGTACCTTCCTAACAAGGATCAAGCTTGTCAGTTTTACCCAAACCATTTTTTTAAGTCACAGAAAAGATGTGCTTCAAAGTAATCTTCCTTTGAAGACTATGATAAAAGAACACTCAAAGAAAACTAGATCCATCATCAAATGCATTGTCCTTTTTAAGAGGAGAAAAAGGGGAAAGAAAACAGAGCCCTTACTTGCTATATGTTATTAAATAACATTTTTGATAGTCTTACTGTAGTGCTTCTTTATTATGGGTGTAAAATCCAGTAACTTCAGTCCCTGACAAAGCTCTCAAGTTTGTTCTCTTTAAATGGTTAGTAAGCAATAAGGAAATAAATTGCTGTGATATGGAGGTGCTAAGGAAATGGCTCTGCATTGAGGCTGTGGTATTAAGGCTGAATTGAATACATAGCTGTAGGAGGACAGGGGAGATAAGAAATCAAGACATGAAGCAATACAGAAAGAGTTCCTTTAAATCCACGCTTTCTAAGTTTGTGGATATTTACATGAAAGAGCAATAACTCACCTTTCAAACTGGTCACAACCAACTACAAAGAGATGAAGGCTCAGTTACTTATGTATTCCTAAGCCTGGAAATACTACCCATTCATTTGATTCAGTAAGAGTGTATTAAACATCTACTATGTGCCAGGTTTCATGACAGGATCTATGGATACAAAGGCAAAAAATAAATAACAGTTATTGCCCTCAAAGGGCTTATATTCTATTAGAGAAATGCAACAGCTACACATTTAAGTAAAATACAACAAATTATACCTGTAATACTAAGTAAGTTGAGGAGAAAGAGACCATAAGGCTGAATAACTGTTGAGCAGGGACACTGAAAAAGTTTTCCTGAGAAAGAATTTAGTTTAAATGATCTCTAACTCTAAGAATTCTAATTTATCGGATGTTGTCATTCTAGGTGAAGTTCAGCCTAGGTAGGTGGCTGAATTGTTAGAAAGACTTAGATTGTAGAGAATTAATTACTCAGAGAGAATGAAGAGAATATCAAAGGAAACTCAAGTATCTGGTCATCATATAGAGGCCATCCTATTTTATTATAAATATATTGTAACACTGTTGGTGGAACTTTGAATTAATATACTCTTTTAAGAACAATTTGAAATTGTACCCAAAGAGTTATAAAACTGTTTATTCTATTTGACCCAGTAATACTATTACTAGGTCTCTTTTCTAAGGTGATCAGGAGATAAGGGAAAAATCCCTATAAGTTCTAAAATATTTATAGCAGCTCTCTTTGTGGTGTCAAAGAAATGAAAACTGAAGGAATGCCCATCATTTGGAGAATGACTAAATAAACTGTGGCATACATTGCTGATGGAATACTACTGTGCCATAAGAAATGACAAGCAGGTTAATTTTTTAAAAAACAGGGAAAATTGGAGGTAGTTAGATGCCTTAGAACATAGAGCTAAGTCTCAAAATGGAAGGTCCTGGGTTCAAATCTGACCTGAGACACTTCTTAACTGTGTGACCCTAGGCAAGTCACTTAATCCCAATTCCTTAGCTCTTAAACACTCCTGCCTTGGAACCTATATTCAGTATTGATTTTAAGACAGATGGTAAAGGTTGTTGTATTTTTTAAAGAAAAAAAAGGAAAGATATACATGAAATTATGAAGTGAGTTGAAAAGAACCAAGGGAACATTATATACAGCAACAAAAGTATTATTTGAAGGATAACTTCAATATATTTAAGAATATATTTGCTAGTTGATACCTTCTCTAGTATGGGAATGGAAGGAAGGATTACAGATACATGGGAACTTTAATATAACAAATAAATAAATGTGTTAAAAATGAAATAAATTAAAACTATTCTAAGCAGCTGCCTTACTAGAGTCTACCATTCACATTTTTAATTGGTGATGACAGTTTCCATAATTCCATCCCCTTCATTTAGTAGTATTTCATAGACTATAGATTTGTCTAGAGAGGTACTTGTTGATAGTACACAAATCCTCCACCTAATCCTGAGCATTTATATCTATAAATAAATTATAATATGAGGGTGGAAATATCTGTGATATAGTAGATGAAATACTGACCTTAGAGTCAGAAAACTAAGGCCTAAAAGAGGTAAACTTCTCCAATGCTCTGAGGAGAACAACAAGGCTGAGATTTGAACTAATGTTTCTGAATCCAAAACCAATGTCTTCCACAATGCAATACTGGCTCTCCTTAAATACCTCAAAAAAGCACTATGAAAATCCATAGAAACTTCTTGCACAATACTGTGATAATGAGATTAAATATACCCTGCCAGTCTTTAGATTTAATCACCAAAGGTGAAAACATCTCCACTTAATTCACAAGTTGGGAAGTCTGTAACTCACGTGTGTAAGAATGAGTGACAAATCAGAATTTACTGAATGCCTCCTGGGCAATCCTAAGAAAAGCTTCTGTTGTGATTGGACATGTAAACCAAGGGGAAGGCACAGGAAGTGACGCAAAAGAGGCCCTTTTTTTCTTTTTTTCCATTTATTAATATTTATTTTTTAGAAAGTTAACATGGTTACATGATTTATGCTCTTACTTTCCCCTTCTCACCCCAACCTCCCCCCCTCCCATGGCTGATATGCATTTCTACTGGTTTTAACATGTGTCATTGATCAAGACTTATTTACATATTATTGATAGTTGCTTTGGTGTGATCATTTTGAGTCTACATCCCCAATCATGTCCTCATCAACCCATGTGTTCAAGTAATTACTTTTCTACTGTGTTTCCTCTCCTGCAGTTCTTCCTCTGAATGTGGGTAGCGTTCTTTACCACAAGTCCCTCAGAATTATCCTGAGTCATTGCATTGCTGCCAGTACAGAAGTCCATTACATTCAATTTTACCACAGTGTATTGGTCTCTGTGTACAATGTTCTTCTGGCTAGAAGAGGCCCTTTTAAAAAGAGAGTTGAGTGAGCTGAGGGCTCTCTTAAGGTTCTTGCTTGGACATGGATGAGAGCTGGACCTGGGACCCTGAGATCTTGTTGAGACTGCACTTAAATCTCTCTCTTAGAACTACATGTGGTGAGTGAAGAAGGCTGACTCCTTTAATTTCCCAGTAGGTACTAGCCTCTTGGAGGCTCCCTTGATTGGGAGAAGCCCTTGTGACTAAAACCCTTGTTAATTGACTTTTAGGCACTGGCTGGGCCCCTAGAACCCTGCCAGAGTAAAGCCCAGACTTAAATACAAATCTCTTATTCTACCCTCTTCTCATCTCTCTACTTCCACTCTCTCCTATATTTTGTAAATAAACTTGTATAAAAGTCATTTTAACTTAAATTTATTTTTAATTGGGGATTGATAATTGTTCAATCCCCTGGTGACCAACCTTTTAATATTCAACCAAAAAAAAACCCTTTTCCCCCTTACAATACATAAAGGGCAGATGGTTTCACTAGTATTAGGAAATTCTTGCAGCATTAGAGATCATAATTGATTTCTGCAATGCACTGAGATCAAGTGACTTGCCCAGGGTCACAGAACTAAATTTGAACCCAAGACTTTCTGACTTCAAGCTGTAGAGTTATATTTAATGTACCATGGTGCCTCATCTATTAGCTGAATACAAATATGTTAATCTATTTTTTTTAAGTTGAAATAAGAATGTCACTAGTAGTTCCTCATACTTAGACTCATAAAAACAATGTTCATTATGTGGATTAAGTGGCTCAGATTTCTGTTCTAAAAAAAAGAAATTATTTGCAACTGAGATGAACAGAAATTAGGAGACTGGGGTGACTCTGAAATTAATATTTCAGGAAAATACCATTCTTTTGCTCTTCTCAATTGGCCAGGTAAAATTGTAAGGGCCAGGTAAAATATCAACAACTTCAATGTCAACTGGTGCTTTACATTCAAAATATCGTGCTTAATCACCATGGGCAAACTCCAGCCAAAAGAATACACTTGTTCCTGATCCATTTGGGGATTATGCACCATTTCCTTCTCTGCTAGCGATTTTTAGTTTGATTTGAGTCTGCCTTGGTTTAGACCAGATACTCTTAAGTGCTTCTCTTCCCCTCCTTCTTTAGCCAGTTCCTCCCACTATCATTCTCTCCCATCTGATTTTTAATCTCTCACTATCTGCTGGTTCTTTCCCCTGCTGCCTACAAATAATCCTTTGTCTCTTAAAAAAAAGAAAATGAAACAAACAAGACAAAAAAAACCCTTGTTTGATCCTACTATCCTCACTAGCAATTTGTCCTTTATCTGTCCTTCCCTTTTCAGAACTTGAGGAAGTTATGCTCAGTGTTTCCCACTTGCTCTCCTCTCACTCTCTTCAAAAGCCTTTGCATCTGACTTCTAACTTCATCATACAACTGAATCTTCTCTCTGGAAAATGACCAAATGATCCTTTCATTACCAAATGGAATAGTCTTTTTCTCCCCAATTCTCATTCTTGACCTCTTTGGAGCCTTGAAGGGATGGGCAGGGAATGAGCATTTATAAAGAGCCTACAATGTTACAGGCAGTGTTAAGTACTTTATAAATATATCCTTATTTGATCCTCAGAACAACTCAGGGAGGGAGGTGTTATTACTGGCCCCATTTCCCAAATGAGGAAATTGAGGCAAAACAGAAGCTAAGTGACTTGCCTAGGATCACATAGCTAATAAGTATGGGAAGCTGAATTTGAATTCTGGTCTTTCTAATCCCAGGATCAGCCTTCTATTCATTGAACAATCCTAGCTATCTTCCTAGATTTTCAGTCTTCTCTGAGTTTTTTCTGGTTCTCTTCTCATCTCTCTGACCATTATTTAATTTGCTTTGATAGCTCATCATTCAGGTCTCACCTACTTACTCTGTCCTGAACCCTTCTCTTTTAGCTTTTAAACTATATCCGTTAGTAAATTCATCTGCTCCAGTAGATTCAATTATCATTCTAAGCAGATAATTCTCAGATCTACTTGTTTCCCCAATCCTCCAAGACTCACTTATCTATAGTCACACATCATTTCAAAATGGATGTTCCCTATGTATCTCAAATTCTCCCTATCCAAAGTAGTATTCATTAACTTACCCAAACCAACTACTGATCAACATGGGAATTTTGACCTGCATTGTTTCTGACCTGGGTAGGTTCACCACCTACCCCCCTTATGTAGTCTTACATCCCAGAGGCTCACTTTGTTCACATTTTACTAATTGAGGATACTGGATCTACATAGCCTGCTGTAGCTAGGAACCCTTGGGCTCAACAGATCCTCCAGCCCCACTTTTTCTGGTAGCAAGAATTACAGATATGCCCCATCATGCTGGGTTCTTGCCTCTTTTTATTATGCTAGTCATCAAGCAGGAAATCACAAACCCAAGACTCTTGATTATTTCTATTGAGAATGCTATCCTGCCTTTCACCAGCTTTTCTGAAGCCAGGCATTTGATCTCTGTTCCTTCTTAATAATGATAATAACAGCTGCATCTATGTTTTAGTCTGGGCTTGCCAGAAATCATCTTATGCAGTTCTAGGAACCTGGACACAAGCCCGCACCATCAATAACTACTGATCTATGGTTCTATTTGCTATTCTCACAGAAGAGATTAAAATCCCCATCATCTGAGGTAGCACTTGAAGTCATAAATGCCTGAATTTTAGTCACTAAGGTCATTCTCTCCCCACTGTCTCAAGCTAGTAATCCAGCCTCTGCTTCTGTTTTCCCATCAGTACTCTTACCAATTCTTTTTTCACTAGAGTATTTCACAAATTGATGAGGGTGAATATGCATATGCTCAGAAGAGGAAAAAGGTGAACCATATTCAAATAGGATTAAATGCTTTGAAGACTGGGACTTCTTTTGTTGTTTTTCTTTGACTTCTTTATATAAATCATAGTCAGATAAACAAACTCCAGGTAATTTTACAGCATTTTTTGAGTATCCTGACTAAATATAAGACCTTTCAATTGTCATGCCTTTAAAGTGCTAGCTTACCAAAGTTGCACAAAATAAGTGAGAAAAAATACAAGTGATTCAAGAAAAAAATGACCTGTTATGTACTAAAACCCTGTAATACCTTGGACAGATAAATATCTTATCTATAATTCAATCCACAAAAAGCAAATTTGGTTCATCGTTCCATTTATCTTTCTCTCTTCTGTCTTGACCTTACTCTTAACCAGGTCAGCTATATATAATCTTCTATCTTCTAATCTCTTGACTCTTTACCTTTTTACCAAATATGTCTTTCCCAACACTAACTGCACCTCCTGCTACCTCTATTCCTATTTCTTTATAAGAGAAAGTCTTGCAGTAAACTACAAATTCTGATCTCAGTTGGGCTTTCATTCCCAAGGGGCATTCCTTTTATTCTCCTCTTCATTTTCTAGGACACTTTCCATAGCAAAGCTCTTGTTGCCTTGAGAGTCTTACACTTCTCCTCAGGAGATAAACCTGCTTCTTACTTTCCCTAGAAAATAGACTCCCACTTCTCTGCTACTTCATATTTCAAACTTTTTTACATCATTCTATATTCTTATCTCCTTGTCAAGGTCTCTGAGGAAAGATGTCCTTCTTTACAGACTTGATGGAATCTAAAAGATTTCCTAGCTTCCTAGTATTGCCTTAGTATTTGGTCATTTATTGGTGGTTGTTTTTTTGTACCCAGAAAGGAACACAATGACATCACTGGTGATATCTTTTGACTGGGGTATAAATTGGATTTTTAAGTTGCACAAAGTTGCCAAGCTCATTCTCTTGCAGTGACTGATGTTTAGTGGCAAGACTAAAGTGAAGACATCTGGTGATGACCTGGGATGCAGTGGAAGACCTTGGCTTCTTTGATGCCTAACCGAGCTCTGTGTGCTCCATAGCTCCCACTTCTGCTGCCTTTGTGGCTGTTGGAGTAAATTGTTCTCATCCACCCTTTCCTCTGGGGGAAGTCTCCACATGCCTGGGGTTGGTATGCCCCTAACTCATCCACAGGTTTGAGACCTAATGTTTTCCCTAAACCTAATTTAGCCCATATGCCAAGATGGTTGGCATACCTGGACTATGGCTGCTGCCTATTCTACAGTTTCTTGGAGCCATAGGTGAGAGCTGGGTGACAGGTGAACACCAAAGATGGATGAGCAGCCTGAAGGGATTTGGCAACCCCTCACACCAGAGATACTAGTCCTCTCTGAACAGCCCCATACAACACAGAGTAACTTTGTTTGCTAAGAGCAATTTACTTGTATCATTTGGAAATAGAAGGGATGAGAACACACAACTAACTATTAAACTTAACTATGTGCCAGGCACTATGGTAAATGCTTTACAAATACTTGCTTCTCACAACAGCCATGTTAGAGAAATGTTATTATGCCTATTTTACAGTTGAGACAACTGACACAGAGAAAGAGTAGATGACTTGCCCAGGTTCACTTAAGTAGGACTCTCTGTGACTGGATTTAAATTTAGGTCTTTCTAAGTCTAGTCTTAAGTATTTCATCATGGAAATGATAGTCATAGTGAATGAAGTGTATAGGAACATGCATGGTCATAGTTACCTAGATGGAAAATGATTACTTTCACCTCATCACCCTAGACCCTTCACCAAATTTCTGACATCCTGTCTCTGAGATCGTAGCTTTAACTCAACTTCTTTAATACTGTTTCTCAA
The DNA here is from genome assembly GCF_016433145.1 of Gracilinanus agilis. Classification (NCBI taxonomy): domain Eukaryota; kingdom Metazoa; phylum Chordata; class Mammalia; order Didelphimorphia; family Didelphidae; genus Gracilinanus; species Gracilinanus agilis. Next base: position 160,306,818 of record NC_058135.1, read on the forward strand.
TTCTAAAGCTAGGTGAATGGATAAGATACCCTCTAAGTCCCTTCCAGATCTAAAATTATGCAGTCCTACAGTTTTGTGATCTTTATTCAAATGCTATGAAAAATTGGCATTTGAATGATTTACTGAAGGGTTTGAAAATAATTAGATTAGTCATAATTTTATAGTATAAAAGGAAATATAATTAAATGATATCATAAAGGATCAATTTATTTAATAGGTCCTTAAACAGAAAACATATTTTGTTCATTTTTTCTTTGAAATGAATTAGAGAAGAAAGTTGTAGAATCTCCTAAAGAATTCCTGAAAATGAGACCAATTCCTGCCTATTGTTTGTCTATGCTATTTTATCTATCTATCTATCTATCTATCTATCTATCTATCTATCTATCTATCTATCTATCTATCTATCTATCTATCTGTCTGTCTTTCTGTCTGTCTATCTATCATTCTCTCCTAAAACCTGGAGAACAGGAAAAATATTGAGTCCTAAAAATCTAGTCTTAAAAAACTATAATTCTTTTTTCCTTTCATGTCCATGTATATATATCATTTTGTGAAGAAGACAGATAACAGAAGGAGGTGGATATGCAGGAAATAAAACATAACATGTACAGAAAGCTCTGGCAATTCTCATAGCCCCCCATTGGACACCATGGGCAGACTAGCTACTAGCTTCATATCATCAATGATACCATTTCTATCATTGTCATGTGAAGAGAGAGCTGTCCAACTCTAACAGCATAGAAATAGCCTACATTTTCTCTCCACATGTCTGTTTTTACTGTGTATTAACTGAAGTGGATACCATGGTGATATGTGTTTCTATGGAGCCTAAATAGAGAAATGGCTGTCTGATTCTTCAATCTTTGAAAACTGAAATTGAGTAAGAAGACATAAACACTACATTGTACAGAGCATTCTGATTTGTCCTTGAGCTACTTTCTCAGGAGGCTACAATCCTTTTTGGCCTTTAGTACAGAAGTTGGGGGAGAAAATGACAAAATCAGATGCCTGGAGTACTTTAATGAAAAGGAATCAATGTGAGACCATTTCAGTCTTGTGCTTTCTACTTTGTGATAGTCCATTTTTAATGAAAGATGTAATAAGTTCCTATTATAGAATATGCTTTTATTTCCATTCAACAAATCAGTTTATTATTAAGGATCTCAGAATCATAGAAAGTACTTCTCTGCTGTCTCAATTTGATCTCAATTTATTTTTTTTCAGTTTCTGTATCTTGAAAGAAAGAAATTATTCACTTAGTGAAAATCAGACACAAAATTTTGAATATAAAAGTCCTTGGAGGTATTGGGTTAAGGTTGAGGGGGGAATACCTTTAAAATTGTATCAAGGTCTGAACAAGGTCTGAGAATGAATAAAATGTGTACTTAAAGTTTGATAACTGACATAATGTTAACCAAAGTCCCATTTATTATATTCTTGTCTTCACACAGCATTAATAATGAAGGTTACTACAGCCCCTCTGTGCATATGTGTATATCTTCTCAGACCATACCTTTTGCTTTAGAATTAAATCAGGTGTCAAAAGTTGGAGCCAAAAATGGAAAAGCCTTCCTCCTCCTATTTACCGTTCCTCTTTTTTATACTCTCAAGTAATAATGGAAGGTATTCCTTATGTTATTCTCAAAGGGATGAAGTTGAGGAAGATTTTCTAAAAATCATAATAATAAACAACGTAGAGAATCTTGTTCAAAATTTTATGAGAATGGAAGTATGCTCCAAAATTACATGCTTAGAAATGGGAAAGATAATGGAATTTTGAACAGTGTCAGAAAATTATTATGAGATATTAAAGCTTGCTAAGAAAGAGGAGGAGCAGGAATAAGGTTTTTATTTCCTAGAGCCTGAAATGTTACTGGGGCATCCTAGAGACATCAGAAAGATAGTCACGGATCTAAGGTATAGCTCTCATCAAACTAAGACTATCAGAACTTGTCAGGATCTAAAAGGAAGAACTGTAGGTGATAGCACCATACTGAGAATTATTCAGTTTACCTGTTTTACTCTGAAATTCTGCTTCAGCATGATATTTGGTGGAAAATATTGAAATAAATGAGGAATGCATTCATAACCAATGGTTTTTAAGGCATATATGTACATTTTTATATGTCTGTGTCTGTACACTTATATGTAAACAGTGAACAGAGATAGAAGCCAAATTCAGTACCAATTTGTAACAACATGTTGATTTTCTAAATTGCTTTTGACTTGAAATGGAAGTATTGTGTTTTTGTTTCTGCCTCTTTTGGTTAACTGGGAAGTGAGAATTTTTCACTCCAAGAGTACTCTTGTTGCAAAATTTTTAATTTATCTTTCCCTACTTCTTATAGGAATGTCATTATGTCAAGTGCGATTTGTTCCCTGTGCTTTGTAGGTAAAATATTTGAAATATGCCACAATGAACAATAACGAGAGAGAGAGAGAGAGAGAGAGAGAGAGAGAGAGAGAGAGAGAGAGAGAGAGAGAGAGATTTAATCAACCATTAGTACAGTACGGACATCCTTGCACCTTGGACTGTAAACTCCTTGAAGATAAGAACCATGTCTTTTCATCACTGCATTGTTCTGTCTCCATTGGCTTATACAAGCCTAATGCAAATATTTATTGAATGAAACAAATCAGCTGAGTCTGAGACTTTCATGCTTATTAATGAATGCTCATTCTTTGTTTCTGATACCCCATCATGATATGGAAATGATTCTGTATTCTTGATGGTTATGCCAGTAAAATATAAAGCTGGAAAGGATTCAAGTATGGGCAAAGTAAAAAGATTGATTTCTGTCTCAAAACCTCAGAAGAAAACTTGAGTTGGAAATATAATCTAACCAAACTCTTTAGGTTAGAAGCAGCTCTTCCTATATGTCATATTCAAAATATTAATTCTATCAAAAATAGTGTCTAAGCATATATAGATGAAAGAACTAATTCATTTATTTACTTTTTTATAGATGATTCTGGCATTGTAGACATAGACTATAAGGGTCTGATTTTTTCTTGCTTTTCTTTAAATTATGAATACCAATTTTGCACTCAAAATCTGCATGTCACAGAGGAATCTATATGTAAACATATATATATAATTTTAATTCATATATATATTAATTCATACATGAATACATCACATGTATGTATTCTTCATTATATATTTCTTTGACAGACCTTAAAATTAATTTCAGGATATTTTTTAAAATTACATTTAGAGTATTAAAAGTATTTTAAATTATATTTCCCACTATGAATATCAATATGTTGACAGTGAAAAATAGGTCAGCTTGATAGAGGACTGATCTTGGAGTCAAGAAGACCTGATATCAAGTCCTTCCTTTACATAAACAGGGTGTGTAACAATGGACAAGCCACTTTACCACTGGAGACAATTCTCTAAGATACAAACAAGATTTCCATCTAAGTTGATAGATTGAGTTTCTGTACTAGATATGCCCGGTGCTGGCAAAAACACAGTTCTGGACCACCACATCCCTCCCTGCCAAATGTATCAGTCACTTTTATTACTAAGTTCTTTCTCTTAAAGGAAAAAAAAAACCTATTGATTTAGATAAATGCTTATTGCTGAAAGATTCCTAAAGAGCTGGCTGAGGTCAAACACAAAAGAAAGTGTTTAATGCTTTAGGGAATTCAGCTTGTGGCATACCTCTAATAGGTAATGTATGGCCTTCATGAAAACTCTCATAGAAAGTGGAAGTATAGACCTACCAAGACTTACAGTGTTAGGTTAACATGAATTGATTATTCAGTAGCTCATTGCTGCTGAGAAAAAATCTATAGCTACTAATGGGTTTTGGTCTTGGGGTTGAGAGGTACAAAAATATTATATTCCTGTCCTTGAATATTAATTAATTTTCCTTTAGTGACCACTTTGGGGAGTAAAGTACCACAGAAGGCTAAAGGTTCCATAAACTTCAATTTCATGAATTCTACTATGTATTTAAAGAAAATAAAGTGGGTTTCTATTCTGGGGGTGTGGGTTCTTGCATGACAGCATTGGTAATAACTAGTAAATATAATCTCTCTGTCTATCTATACTTAACCCCAAGAGTAATTCAACAGCAATGATTTAGGTTACAGCCAGAATATAGTGAATTAGGAACAGTATTCAGTATTGCCTATGAATGGGAAAAAATGAAATGAATTCTTTTATGAGTGGAAGATTTAGAGAGGCAGAAAAAAGATTGGAAACTGATATTTTTTAAACTTACTTATTGTTTAAACCAGCCACTTTCTCATCCTTTAAAATTCATCTCCAATCTCACCTTCTCTTTGAAAATTTTTATGACAAAATCTGAGAGAGGTACTATTATGTGGTAGACAGAATTCTCAGAACCAATAATAGCTTGGTCCAAGTTCTGCCTCTGATCCATACTAGTGGGGACTGTGTACAAGTCATTGAATCTCTTGATGGCCCCAACCAATCTTATGGGTCTATAAATTACAGAGTTGAGGATCTGTATAGGATGGTGTCTCCCCTTCCCACTTCCCCAGAATAGCCTACATTCATAAAATTATGGTTTAGAGGGAAAAAGGGGGAAAAAAAGCATATCATGATAGATGGAGGTAACTTTACCTCATGACTAGACTGCTGGGCATGGATTCTGAAAGACATAAAAAGACGTTTTTTGTGACGGAGAAAGTTGCTTAACTTCTTCGTGCCTGAGCAAACTCCTAGGATTTATCTACTATGTCACAAAGGGATTGCAATCTTTCCTCATGGGCTTTTGGAGAGAGGCACCATAATACAAGGATACCTTGATGAATTCATAGATCTTTTTACATATTAAATATATAAGAGGAGAAACATTTTCCTTGAATATACTACTATTGGCAAAGTGGCTCAAGAGAGTGTATGTAGGGGAGTGGAGTCAGTTGGAATTGGGATCAATAGGGAATTTTAATTACATTTGAAGTCAAAAGACTTGGGTTTAATCCCAGTTCTGCCCCATATGGGATCTTCAGTAGGGCATAAGCTATCTAGGTCTCAATTTCCTTGTCTGTAAAATGAGGTCAGACTAAATTAACTCAAAGATTCTTTGTATCTCCAAATCTATAAATCTAGAATCTGAAAGGAAGAATAATCTTCTTTATGGCATGAAACACAACAAATGAAAAAAATGTTTTCTACTGAAAGAAACATTGGGGTTATACAGGCCTGGCTAGAGATATTTATTTACAGAAAGAAGAGTTTTATTTGACAAATGGAATCAATCTGAACAACCCATTAAGTGTTTCTCCCTGAAGGGGAGAAATCTTAGTAAGTTGTTTAACCCCTCTGTCTAAGTTTCCTCATCTGCTAAATAAGATAATAAAAGGTATTTGTCTCCCAGGGATATTATTTGCTTTAATTAGTGTTTTTGGAAGTGCAAAATAAATAAATAGAAGTTAAAAGCTTCACAAAATCCAAACTCTTCAGTTTAGAAGATTTAAGCATAATCTAAGTTAGAATAAAAATTTCATGTGTACAATGTCTGTTTATACAATCTTATGTGATTAGTGTGATTTGGAGATAATTTTTTCCACCTGTTAGCTGAAACCTCTTTTAATATGCAATTATCTCAGAAACAACTTAAAATTATTTATTGAATACCATAGATAGTCTTGTCATTCTGCTTACTAATGGGAGCATAGCGAAGTCACAAAGAAGAGATGGTTATGTCCCTACTGAGCTATAAAAAATGACAAAAAGGTTAATTTTGAGAAAACATGGAAATACCTACATATAATTATGAAGAATAAAATGAGCAGAACCAAGAAAATCTTATGTACAGCAGTAAAAATATTGTTTGAAAAATGACTTCTTTATGTCCACCTCCAGAGAAAGAACTGGTAAATAGAAATAAGCAAGATAGTTTTATATACAGATATATATATATATATATATATATGTGCATATATATATATTTCTTTTTATCAAATGATGTCTCTAATGGAGAATGGGATGGAGTTAACTGTGTATTTTAATGTAACAAAGTAATTAATTACATATACATTACATATATATATATACATATATGTGTGTGTGTGTGTGTGTGTGTGTGTGTGTGTGTGTGAAAGGAAATTGCCCAACTTCTGGGAACCTAAGAAACCTAAAAATCAGAAAGTGCTTTTTCACACCTGTTCTCATTTTTTTTGCAGTTCATAGCCATTTTTGCTAATCCAACATGTAACCTATATCCAGTGTTACCCAAAAGTGATTGAAAAACACTCAGTTGAGACAAACAGTTGTTTAATCCCGACTAGTTTAAAAACCTAACTTTACTACTTTTTAGTTAGTAAAGTCACAGAATTAATCAGTTATTTTTGGTTCTTGTATAAACAGCCAGTATATGATAAACATGTCCCAAAGTAAAGATTCCCAAAGTTCTCAGTTCACAGGACTCTTGTCTCAGTAATCTTTTCACTTGGCCCCTAGACTAGAAGAAATAACCAGAAGTTCCATTTATTAAGTAGTTCCATTAATTAGTAGTTAGAACAAGAATTTTTGTTCTAACAACTTAGATATTAAAAAACCCACATAAATTGAAAGAAAAGTATAATTTTAATTTCATCCTTACTGCAATTACTAAAGGGGTGCATGTGCCTGTTGAGCACACTAGAGAGCTTCTCAAACCTTTGGAATCAGATTGGTCACTAGCAGCCTCATTTCCTTTCCATGTTGATTTTTGCCTGGAACCTACTTGTTATCACAGCAACCCCAAAAACCTAGTTTTACAAAAATAAAAGATTCCAAACAAGAAAGTTCAGGAAGTTATAGGTATAAAAGAAATTATAAGTAAATAGAAGCATCTAAAAAATAGGAGAATGGCATCAAAAGGAATGTAACTTGCCTTTTGATGCCATTCTCCTATTTTTGTGGTGGCAAAAAACTGGAAAATGAGCGTATGCCCTTCAATTGGGGAACGGCTGAACAAATTGTGGTATATGCTGGTGATTGAATACTATTGTGCTCAAAGGAATAATAAACTGGAGGAATTCCATGTGAACTGGAAAGACCTTCAGGAACTGATGCAGAGCAAAAGGAGCAGAGCCAGAAGAACATTGTACACAGAGACTGATATACTGTGGTAAAATAGAATGTAATGGATTTCTGTACCAGCAGCAATACAATGACCCAGGACAATTTTGAGGGATTTATGGTAAAGATGCTACCCACATTCAGAGGAAGGACTGTAGGAGTGGAAACACAGAAGAAAAACAACTGCTTGAACACATGGGTTGAGGCAGACATGATTGGGGATGTAGCCCCAAAACTACCACACCAATGCAACTAACAACAATGTGGAAATAGGTCTTGATCAATGACACATGGTAAAACCAGTGGAAATACACATCTGCCATGGTGGGGAGGGGGAAGTCGGGGGGGTGAAGGGGAAAGTAAGAGCATGAATTATGTAACCATGTTAACTTTTCAAAAAATAAATATTAACAAATGTTTTAAAAAAAGGAATGTAACTTGAAAGTGAAATACGTCATACTGGTAGTTTGTGCAGTGTCTATGTAGTTGGGGAGGGCCATGTTTCTCTTGAAAATTTAAAATATCTCAGACACTCCTATGAACTTGCTCTTGTACTCTGCAGTTATCAAGGTCCACATCTGGGCACCCTATACCATACAGCTAAAATTAAGGACATATTGTAGGGAGAGTAGGACATGGGGAAAGTGTTTACCAATGGCACTCTAAATTTATAAATTAGGCATGCAAGATATGGGTAAGACAACCATGTCCAGTTCTCACTGCCTACATAATTTGAATTTCCCTTCTCATTGAAGATAATTTACTTAATGTACGGATCTACTGATTTGATTTTAGTTTGGTAGATGGTCTTGATGTTATTGTTGTTTTTCAGAATAATTTCCTGGCTGGATGCTATCCATGGTCCCCATATAATCTACCTACATTACAAAGGCATTAGGAGTTTAATATTCAGAAGAAATAAATTGGGGCAGCTAGGTGACTCTGTGGATAGAGAGCTAGACCTAGAAAAGGAAAGTCCCGCATTCAAATGTGGCCTTAATTGCTTAGCCATTACTGCTTCTTCTGCCTTGGAGCCAATATTTAGTATCAACTCTAAGACAGAAGGTAAAGAACAACAAGAAGAAATATTTTGACAACTCATATCTTTAGAATTCTTAGTTTTGTCAAGGCTCAGCTAAAATGTTATCTCCTATATGACCCTTCTCAATGCCATTGCTGTTACTCTGTTTTGTCTTCTAAAATTTTCTTGCATTTATCTTCCTTTGAGGGCAAGAACTTTCATTTTTTTTTTGGTATCATCAGTGCTTAGCACAGTGTCTTAGAATTGGTAGCTACCTAATAAATATTTGTGGGATGAATGAGTATAGATATATAGAAGGAAGGAGCATTAGTCCAAAGGTTATAATTATGACTTCCCTTGGTACTCTTGAGCATATGTAACCACTCAACTGATAATCTGCAGCAACAAGTTAATATTATGCATGTGTGTAACTCCATGAAGTTAAATATAACATTTGTTACATCTTTTCTTCACTAAAATTTATGCTCTTATAGCATTTAAACTCCTTGCAGCCAGAAAATGTTCTAATTTTTTTTTACCATAGACCTTAGGAAATAGTAGGTGCTTAATAAATACTTTTTGAATTGAATTAAAACCTCAATACTTCATAAGAGCAGTATTTTACATTTAAGCAAGAGATTGGTAAAGTACTTTGGGATGAAAGGTCCTGTATAAATGAAAATTATTATTACATTACCAGTCACTAATGCACTTCAATTGTAGGTGTAGCCTTGGCCATGTGCCTTTAAAAATGGACCTAGACATATGTTAATGACTAATAATAACCCACACACTATTGTTCCTTACTGCTAAGATTCATCACAGAATTTAAAACTGAAGGAGCCATTTTATGACATCCACGAAATCCGGGTAGAGAAAGGGAAATAATTTCAATGATGTTAATTTTCCTCTAAGGGGAAAAATTATCATATTGCTGTGCTGTTCTCTGCAGTCACATTAAGCCTAGTTGAAAATACGCTTCAGCTATATCAGACAATTCTCATTAAATTAGGGACCAAGTAATAATCTAGCCATGCTGTTATCGGGCTATTCAAAGAACTCTGCTAGAGAGCCCTTCATGTCCTTTCCAAAGGGTTGCAGCGCTCTTCCCACATTCTTTATTTTACTAAGTAGACAAGCAAAGCATCTGTCATGTTTTCAAATTGGAGGGTCTCCTGATAGAAATAATCTATTTGCTTCAAATTTCCAGTAGCTGCCTGATAATATCAAAGAGGCATCTTGTCTAAAGTCTGAAGTCATTTGGCTGATCCACTGTCGAGCATTTTCAATGCCTATATTTTGAGAGGCTCTGTGGAAGTGGGGGGAATTAGCAGTCAAGGTTTTAATCATATGTTCATTATTGACATTAAAGCCATTTAAGTGCCTTTACTTTTGTGCCTGGGTTCCAAGATAATGTGGCTGAGGGCAACAGAAACAGTAATCATGTGCTTCTAGTCATTCTTTCAAGACATTGGGGAATAAATTTAGTGGTCTTCGAAATGCAGGAATGTCACAAGAGTGATAGAAGATTTAGGGATAATTGCCATTATCCTTGATCAATGAGGGAAAGTGTCAGAGAACTAATTGCAGGCCATCTACTAATTTAACACTTTTGTTCATTCTAGGACAGTGATAGAACCCATGGAAATTATGACATGGATTGCTTGTTCTCTAAGATTTAGTGTCCTGTAAGCAAAGCATATAATTAAATTACATTCAACCAACATTTATTAAGTACTTACTATTTTGAGGAGGGGAGGGGAATGGAATGAGAGAGAAAAAGGGAAGAGGAAAGAAGGAAGGAAGGAAGGAGGAGAAGGGGAGGTTTCCTATAGCCTAAGAGCTTACAATCTATTGGAAGTATATCCCAGATCACATAAAATATATAAAGAATAACTGTAAGAGAGAGAGGGCACCAATCATTTAGGGAACTAGAAAGAGCCAGTGGAGGAGGTGGCTCCTGAGCTGTTTGGAAGGAAGATAAAAGGTAAAAATGGGATACGGCAATTAGAAGATCTGAGTTCCAAAACAACCTTTGACACTTCCCTAGCTCTGTGGCTCTGGATGAGTCACTTAACATATGTCTGCTGCAGTTTCTTCATCTATAAAATGAGGCTATGTATAGCCCCTACCTCCCAGAGTTGATGTGAAGATTCAATATGAAAATATTTCTAATGCACTTAGAAATCATAAAGCATTATTTAAATGTGAACTACTATATTAATAGTATTAATACTAACTAGGGATTCTAAGGCAGAGTGCTAAGAGGGAAGAGAAAAAATATTTACTGTATGTCTGGTTTGGAAAGTTTGTTTTCCCTGATAACATATAATTCACTCTAATCATCCCTAATGTAGGATCTGAGATGCTAGGTAGTACACTAGGGCAGAGCGCCAGGCCAGGAGTCTGGAAAGTTTATCTTCCTGAGATTAAATCTGACCTCAGACACTTACTAGCTGTGTAACCCTGGGCAAGTCATTTAAACTTATTGGCCTCAGTTTCTTCATCTGTAAAATGAGATGGAGAAGGATATGGCAAAATTGTCCCAGTATCTTTGCAAAGGAAATCAAATGGAATCACAAAGAGTCAGAAGGGACTGGAAAAACTACTAAACAATAACAACAACAACAAAGTAAGATTTTAGGATTTAGGGTTCAAAAGGACCTTGGAATACAACTCCTTTATTTTTCAGACAAGGAGACAGAGGACTAGGGGAATTCATTCAATGCCTTACCTGAATGCACACAGCTGTAGTAAGCAGTAGATAAAGGTTAGGTCCACAAATCTGAAATTCACTGTTGCTTCCTTTACACCACGCTTTTGTGCCATCTTTTATATTATTTTGGATTAAAAGGGGGGAAAAGTATATTTTCCCTCTGTTTGCCATTTCTAATAACTACTCTATTTGTCCTCTGTTTATCACTTCTAATGACTACTCCACATATAAGTCAATGTCCACAAATAAAGAAAGAGCATGAAATTCAACCTTAGAAGCAGCCAGGACTTTATTTCAAGAGAGATCTAGGGGTGACTTTTGACTTGGGCATTTTCTAGCTATGTGATGCTAAGAAAATCATGTAACTTCTCTAACCCTTGATTTTTATCATCTGTAAAATAGGAATAATCATAAGGGCACTACCTAATACAAAGGATAGTCATAAGGAAAGTATTTTGTAAACCTTAAAATCCCATTAAAATGTAGGTAATTTTTAAAAATTCAAACACGATAATGCTTGGGTATATAGGCAAATAAACTCTGTAAATTAATTGATCTTAAATGCAACAAGCTAACATGGCAAGTTACAGCCACCTTTAAACATGGCAGCATTTGGAATCCACTTTTTAAACATGGTAGCATGGTAGCAAGTCCACAACTCTCCATGTCTAGAACTAAAAGAATCATTGCTTCTGTACATTTTCAGTCCAAAGTCTAACTAACTAGGTATTTGCTGATACAGTGGATACTGAATCTCTTAAAGAATCTTTTAGAAGCTTTATAAAATATAATTGTACCCAAGTTTATTTATAGCCTTCTCCATAGGGTTTGGAGTGTGTATGTCTAACATGATGGGGTATTTTATTTTTCTTTCTTTCCTATTCAGTAAAAGCACATGCTTGGTGTTATTTAAGGCATAATGTCCCATGGTGGAGTAGTATATGAGGCAATAAATGGCTTTAGCAGTTATCAAATGCCTCAGCTTCCACCTCAGCATTTAATCATCCATAAAAGCCAGTTATAGCCTCATATACTACTCCACTATGAACATTATTCCTATTATATGACAAGGTAAAGGAAGCTTTGACAAACCACAGCATCAAAAAATAATAATGAAGGTTTTTTTTGGCCTGTCTCATGAGGATTTGGAAGTTTTGAGCTTCAGTATATTCCTTTCAATATGCATTAATTATTTAATGTTTGTACAGTACTTTGAAGATGAAATGCACTATATAAGCACTAAGTAGTATTAATGGTGTTATTATGTGAGGTTAGTTTGGAGACGTGGAGTAGATGAAAAAACTGCACAAGGGAATGTTCTGTAGGGGAAAGAAATAAAATATGTGATTAGATGCATTTCAGGTCAAAAAAGATTTTGTCATCATCTGAGGAGAGATGTTAATATTTACACATTTCTGAGATTTCATAGGCTGAAATGCTTTTCATCTCACCCTCGATTTACTGTAGCAATACTGAAGAGATGCATGATTAAATGCTCTGACTGAAATGTACAGAAAATTAATACTTCACATAAATGGCTCTGTGGAGCCAATAGTCTGATCTATTTTTGCAACAATGGGTCCAGGGTTATGCTAAATTCTGGACAATTCCTCACTCTTCCATCCTTGGGATTGGGTATCCAATAGCAAGATGGCTGGCTGTATGCAATCCATGCACGTAAACAGCATGATCATATGACAGCCTCATCCATGTCTATGGCCCCATGAATACTAAGAGCAAACAATTTAATCCAACTCCCCATAGTTGGAGTTTTCTACTTAATATTCTGAAGGACATGTATAACAGGTTTGACTCTGTGGAACTAAATGCCTCATAGGTCTGTTATGCATAATTTACAAAATGTGAATTGCCAATATCATTTTAAAAATTATTCATTTGTTGTATTTATCCAAACTTCTATACTTTTGAAATACACATGATGTACATGAGCTTTATTAACAGATTATAGAAACAAAGTGCCCTTAGAGATAAACTGGATAGTCATAAATTCATATATTTCAATCCAGAAAAGACTTCGGAGTCAGCTAATCCAACTTTCTCATTTGATGGACAAAGAAAGGCCCAGAGAATTACTTGCCCAAGGCCACATAAGAAGTAAGGAGCAAAGTAAGCATTCAAACCTACAAACTTTCAAACTCCAAATCCTATTCTTCTCCCACTCCATCAAGCTGCCTTTGCAGGGCAAACTCGACTCAACTCTCAGTTCCCATGATTCAGCACTGAAGTAAAATATTTGCTAACTGACTGATGGTATTGATTCCAAGAACCAGGAATGTACAGAGACTATTTGTAATGATTTCTATAACCTGCCTATGACAGATTCCTTGGTAAAAAATCAATTTGAATGCAAACATTATGCGTTCTTTAAATTCAAGCCAACTAAACTATTTCACACTCGCCTTCTAATTATATTCTCAACCACTGTTCTTGGGGAGTGAACGATGAAGAACACTTTTGTTTGTTGACAGATAGGAAACTGAAGAATATTCTCTTGGAAGATTTATGACACACAGCCAATTACATTTGGATTGCAGATAGCAAATTAGTTTTGGATTTGTCTCATTCAAAAATCATTGACAAGTGTGATTCATCACAATAATTTCACAGTAGAATCATAGCAGATCATTGCCTGCACCACAAATGGGGTTGCCATCATAATCCATCATGATTAAATAGTGGGCTATAGTCAGATGAATGGGGAGTTTGAAAAAAAATGTGTAAACATTGATAATTAGATGTTGATTTGGAGCTGGGTTTGTTGGGACTCGTGTGATTCTGGCATCTTGGTTTATACTGAACAGATCAAATATTCCATTATATATTTTCTGTTTCAAAAACTATTAGGTTCTACATGAAAATTATTTCTGAAGTAAAAGGGTAGTTTCCTTCCTACTCAAATATTTTCAGTGTTCCCCACTGAAGGAATTACATTCTTTATCTTAGTTGCTTATTGGAAAGATATGTTAGGGAGCACTGAGTGGATTTTTCCTAAAGCACAAGACTGACCATGTCACTTCCCTGTTAATAAATTCCAGACTTTGTATTACCCTGAAGTTTCAAACACAAACCCCTCTGTTTGACATGTAAAGCCTTTTGCCACTTGAATCCAACATATCTTTCTAACCCTGTTGTGCATTTCACCCCTTCATATATCCTATAGTCTAATCTCATAAACTTAATTGCTACTATTTACACATGACACCCCATCTCCTATCTATGTACCTTTGATTTGGTTTCGTTACTGTGGTTTCTTTCTTTTATTCCTAAATAATTTTCCCTTACACAAGTCTTCATTTTTCTCTTCTTCCCACCTCTCATCCTCCACTCAAAACTAATGGGAAAAAAATCTTAGTAATAAATATGCATAATCAAGCAAAATAAATTACAAATATTTCCCTCATGCCTAGAACACATTCCCTCCTCACTGATGATTTGTAAAATTCTTACTTTCCTTCAAAGCTGAGTCTATGGTCTTTAATTTTTTTTTATTGATTAAGAAAATTTTTCCATGGTTCCATGGTTCATGTTCTTTCCCTCCCCTCCTCTCACTCCCCCTCCCATAGCCGACGCACAATTATACTGGGTTTACATATGTCATTGATTAAGACCTATTTCCATATTATTAATATTTGCATTAGGGTGATCGTTTAGAATCTACATCACCAGTCATATCCCCATCGACCCCATGGTCTACTTTATACATGAAATCTTTCTTAATTCCCTTCTGCACCTCCACTCCTTCTTCTCTGGAAAAAAAAAAAATCTTGTATTTATTTTGTATATACATGTGTTTATCAAAGGCTTTGGTCAGGTCAACAAACATTGTGTACAGACCCCTGTTCTGCTCCTAGCATTTTCCCTGGAATTACAGGGCAGCTAGCATCATGTTGACCTTTCCTTGGCCCTTTCTGGTTCTTGGGTAGGATACGTCTTCCTAGTAAAGAATCCACACTGGTTCTTGGGTAGGATACATCTTCCTAGTAAAGAATCAGTCACTGAAGAAGGATTGGCAAGAACCTTGGCAGCAGTGACCAAGAGAGAAATCCACCCCCTCCCCAAGCCTGTGATTGTCACAGGACAATTTCTTTCATTTTCCTTTAAAGAGATGGACAATGTAGGCATCATGAATTTCCTGAGGGAGAGCCTCCTCTCAACATAATCCTGGTGATTTCCGTCAGCTTTTGCTTGAACAGTAGACCTCCTGCCTTGTAGCTCTCTACTGGAATGGAGTCGGCACCAGGCGTTTTGCCACATGAGAGGCACCTAATAGCATTTAATACTTCTTCTTCAATTGGAGGATGGGCTACAGAAGGACTGACTTCAGCTTGAGGTCAATGACTTCAGCATTGATTGATGGCAGTCTATTGAGAGCACTACGAAAGGGTTCAGTCCACCTCTCTAGCATCGTGTCCTTATCACTGACCAGTATGGTTCCATTAGTACTGAATAGTGGAGATGCACCAGACGTCTTTGGCTTATAAATAGTTTTCAGGTACTGTCTGAAGAACTTTAGTATCTTAGCATCAACTGAGAGACATGGAAGACACTGGCATAAGACTGCTCAGGATGGCATACTTCCATCAAAGAAAGTGCTATGCTCCATGAGGAAAGGAGAGTCCCAGTGGCACAAAGGAAACACAACTGAGAAAATCTAGAGACATCCCCATCTCAAATGGTCAAATGGACTATTTGTGCCTGACCTGTGGTAGAGCCTTTTGAGCTCCTTCTGGACTGATCAGCCATGGTCATCTATAATCTAACTCCAGCACTATGATGTCATGGATCCTCTTAGAGTACAAAAGACATATGTACAAATAACATGTACATATACATCCATACAGAAGTATGTGTGTCTACAAACACATATATTGCTGAAAAAGCATTAGGGCAGTTTTAAGCTGTAATAACTTGATGTGTGTGTATATAAACATGTATTGTGTCCCACTGGAATGTAATTGATTTTTGTCTTTGAATCATTAACATCTAGTGCATTGCCTGTTATTTAATAGTCCTTAATAAATTCTTATTGATCATTTTCTGGAAAATAATTTGGAATCTCAGTGTAATGCACCTCTCTGATAATGATGGATGTCTCACTGATCCCACTGCTGCTTAATCTCACCATTCTCAGACTGCTAGAGCTAAAAAGCAACCGAGATAGATCAGGTAGCCCAGATTTCTCATTTTGTACATGAGGGAACTAAGGTCCAAAGAGGTTAAGCTTGTTTTTGTATCAGTAATCCCAGTACCTCTCACCCAGTGTCTGGCACACAGTAGGTGTTTATTAACAGCAGACTGATTAAGCAAGTGCCTCAGGGTCCTTCAGCTAGTAATTTAAATGAGCTGAAACTCAGTCCAGGGTCTTCCAACTCCTACCTCAGTGTTCTTTCTACTAAGCTATGTTGCCTCTCAGAGAATCTGTATTCAATACAGCCTAGTGTTCTGATGTACATATACACTGTCAAAATGAATTAAGCTCACTTCTTTGCCCTAAGAAAACATCTCGGATAATTGTTACTTTTGAGAGGCTGCTTTTGGAGTCTAGTCTAAGGAAGAAATCTATCTCTTTCTGTTTCTCTGTCTCTGTCTCTTTCTCTCTTTATATATATATATATATATATATACATATTTATTTGTATATGTGTGTGTATGTTTAAACAAAAGCCTACATATGTACATATAGACACACACACCCACACCCACACCCACACCTATATATATATATATATATATATATATATATATACACATACACAGTGAACCACCTAGCAGGCATTTCCTACTTTATGATAATTGAGTCTCACCTGCAAGTCCCACCTTCTTTCAGTGATTCATGTTTTGAGACATCTTATCACAGTCTCTGTGTAAAATTCATTAATAGAAATACCACTCTGTCAAGAAGAGGACCTCTAAAATCACAAATATTCCTTTACATTTCTTGAAAGTATCCACTTTTTGCAAGGATGTTGCTTATGATGGTGGTGTGATTCTGCATTGTGCTTGTTAGCATGACTGAAAAGAATAATGCTCCACCAGCCATTTTTTTCCACTCTTTATACTCACAAAATTAGTCCTTGAGTTTGTACTTTACCATTTCCTTCTCTGACAGATTTAGGCAAACAGAGGTTAGATGACCTATCCAGGATCACATAACTAGTGTCTGAATCCAGATTTGAACTCAGGTCTTTCTCACTCTATATCCAGCATTTTATCTGATATGCCATCAATTAATGTTTGAAAAGTACGTTGTATCCTTTGCTTCTTCTTCCTCTTAGACTCCTTAGGATATCTTTGCTCAGAAAGAATCACTTATGCTTTAGTTGATTCCCCACCCATCCTTATTTTAGACCTCTTTTAGAGTATTTATTATTATATGATTTATCTGTATATATGTCATCTCGTGTACTTGGGATAGCTAATAATTCAATAATTTTCAGTTTTATTCAATAAAAGAATTAATTATTTAGGAACATAGATTTAGGGCAGGGACTTTAGAGGCCAAACATTTCAATTTCCAAACTAAATAGCCAGCTCAAGGTCACAGAGGTAGCAAACATCTATAGTGGGACCTGAGAAATGGAAGAGTTCTCATAACCATCAAATCCAACTCCTTTATTTTATAGATTAGGAAATAAGCTCCACAGAAGATAAGACACTTGCCCAAGATCACACAGGGAGTAAACACCAGAGACACTATTTTAAATGTAATCTTCTGGCTAGAGAATGGTTGCTCTTTCTACTATACCAAACTGATCTTTGGGTAGTTTTCTCATTTTCATGACTTCACATCTTAGCTTTGTAAAGATTGGCACATCTTAAGTATTCAGGATTCTGGGCAACTCTATAAAAGTAACCGTAGACAGGACCTGACAAAAATCAGTGGAAGGAATTTCCCATACCAGTGAAATCATGTGTATACATGGGAACTCTAAACCATCTCTTTCCAGGAAAATCTCTTCTGAGTCTATAAGTTACAGAGAAGACACTGATCTACAGAGGTAGTGGAAATTTCTTATCATGAGCTACCTAAGCCAATGGAACCACAAGTCTGGTCCTAGCCTGCAGTTACCTACTTAGAAAGATTTGTACATTGAAATTATTTGCCACAATAGACTTTCTCACCTTTCCCCAAGAAGATGGTACTGATGATGATCCATTTGAAATTCAATGACTCTTCCTTAGGGATGCATTCTTTTTGGCAGTAAAAATATATGTGACCATATTCTGTTCCCTATAAATTTTTCACCTCTAACAAGGATGAATTTTCCTATTTAAAAGTCAGATTAGAATGTTAGAAATGAGGAAGGTGCAAGCCAGCTTGTGGTCACTGCCAAAGATGAAGTGATGAAGCAAACCTTCTACCTGAAAATATCTCCCACAAATTATCTAAAATTCTTCACATAGGCATATGATATGAAGTTTTCCCAGTTAGAGATTCATCCTTTTTAAATGAATCAGTTGTTTCTTGTTAGGTAGATATACTGTGGAAGGTCAAAACATAAAGCAAGCAAGTTATACACATTTTGATAACTTTTTAGCTCAATTTTTTTGAGAAATGTGAGGAGCAGGTGAGAGAAAGTTTCAGTAATTTTATAAAATGAAATGTGGGAGTAGAATAGAGACTGGGTGGAGTGTTAAAATCATTATCTGGGATAAGACAGATGCCACCTTGACTGACAGGGATGGCAGTTGAGATATTTGGAATGTTCCCAGATGCTGTGAGCCAGGGGCAAAAGTCCATTGACCCCACCCTATAAATACCACTTGGGAACTACACTTGAGGTCTCAGAACTCAGAGCTGAGACTTGAGCAAAAAAAAAAAAGGGGCAATCACAATCTCTAACAAGACAAAAGAAAAACTTGATTTAATTAAAAGAGATAAGGAGATTGCATGTTGAAAAAAGGTACCATAGGAAAGAAAAGAAAAGGAAAGAAAAGAAAAGAAAAGGAAAGGAAAGAAAAGAAAAGAAAGGAAGGAAGAAAAGAAAAGAAAAGGAAAGAAAAGAAAAGAAAAGAAAAGGAAAGAAAAGAAAAGAAAGGAAAGAAAGAAAGAAAGGAAAGAAAGAAAGAAAGAAAGAAAGAAAGAAAGAAAGAAAAGAAAGAAAGAAAGAAAGAAAAGAAAGAAAGAAAAAGATCAGATATATACATCCTCACTACTACTCCTCATTCCTTTTTAACAGGAGTAGCTGTCATCCTCGTATTGAAAGAAATTAGATGTTTATAGAATGGGGGAATGGGGTAGGCAAATGCCTTGAGGTGAGTTAAAAAAGATAAGAAGGAAGGACTAAATATGAACTTTGTCAACTCTACAAGTCTTATAGTGTCATTGCTGAGGGTGGACACAATTGAGTCATTTGTGAGACAAGAAGTGAATGGGGTCTGAATGTGTCCACGGGTTTAGAATGACTTATTTTGTTTCCCAATATAACCTGGAAGTGGAAAATTCAGAAGACCACTAATATCACATGTACTACATATGCAACCATTTCCAGGCCTCTTGGATAGATTTAATGTCTCATATTTAATATAATAATATGTAACTATATGACAATACAATGTAAGGGAAACATTACTCTTCTTCTAACTGCTTTAAAAATCTATGACATTTTGGGATTCCATTATAGTGATTTAACTTGGAAGCATTTTCCTGCCATATGTCTAAATTCTAAAGCTCTATTTCAATTTACCAGCTATTCAACCAATGTGCATGAATCTTTCTATTTTAAGCTGAACTTCCCCAGGCCAATCAGAATTAGTTGCATGATATCCTAGCACTGCAAAAAGGCAACCACTTAAAATAAAAATGTGAAATAAGAATTAAGCAGCAAATATCATCACCACTCATTTTCCAAATTACAACTTCCCAACCTTCCAAGGAGTATGAACTGTGGAAGTTCTTGTGAACAAAATAAATATAAAACAGATCTTATTATCCCTAATATGTTCTAATTAGATTATGCACCTCTATTCTCTTATAGAAAATATTGTTTGGGCATTATTTTGTCAATGAACATTTTTTAAAAGATGACTATGTGGCATTACAGAAGAAAAGGGAGTTGGAGGTGTTCTGTTCTATCTATCAGCTTAAATACAGGATATGTCCTAGTGGGGCTATTTGTCCACTATTTTCCAAGTATAAGACACTCACTTTTCTGTCTCCTCAGGCTTTTAGGCCAAGTCCAGTTTGATTGGTCTGAAGATGACTGTAAAATGGAGTAAAATTAAGCTATAGCAGAAGGCTGTGAAGCATTCGACCTGCAAAAATTGGATGCGTCCTAACAACCCAAGATAACACTGTTATTGACTAAAGAATTTGGAGCCAGGTTTTCATTCTTTCATTGCACTATGGGAAAATTTACAATGCCTTAATAGGGTTTCGTGTCTTTTTCTACAGTTTAATGGTGAGAATCTGATCTTTGCTCAGTGTACAGCAAAACTGGAATGAGAACAGCATCTGGCCTTAAGAAAAAGGTAATGGCATCTGTTTGATGAACACAGTGGCCCAGGAAATATATTTTGAGTGTTCCCTTTGCCTATAAAAATATAATCCTGATATGGTGAGTGCATTAATTGCTTTCTTTGTAGGTAGAGCTAAGCTTTGGAAATAAACTTGGCTGACCAGCCTGTGAACCCAAATCATCTATTTTTGTATTGATTTAGCATTGACTCACTTAACCTATTATAGCACCTAATTTTGTAGGACTCTACAGCAGAGTGAAATTCCATCTTTATTTATTACCTCTCCCTTCGCCACAGCCCTGTGAGGTAAGTGGTTATAAATGATAGCTGCAGAACTTACTGTCCCAAACGTGTCCAGGGCTCTCCCCATGCAGCCATATCAGAGCTTGCAAGAAGAAAAACTATGAGAATGTGCACTGCTAATTACATGGTTCTCATTTGGTTTTGTCATTATTGCCAATCTCTCTTCTGTATTTGATGCCACATTATACCAGACTTTTGTTTTGCCTTTCCTACAATTATTTTTTCTCACATTTCAGATTCTCACATATAGTATTAACTTTCACTCCAAGCCAGCCAGTCTCAGAACCAAAATATCATAATCTTCTCCCCTCTCTGCCCCACTCCAGCCAGATGTATTACCAGAAATAACAGAACAAACTTGTTTTGCTGAGAAAATGCTATTAAAAACTTCATTCTACGTGTTTCTCTGATCAGCCCTGGCCATTTAGCAGTATTTTATTTATTGAGCTATGCACATTGATGTCTGGATCTTTCTCTTTTTTTGTGAAAGCTTATTGTATAGTATATTCAGCTCTTCTGTCTAGCTATGTTATGCAAGTGTAAATTGTAAGATTTATATACGGTGTTTGGCTTTCAGAACCAATTCTTGTCTAGCCTCCTTTTCCATTACATAGATGGATGTTGCTATGAAATAGGTGGCTTACCGCTTCAATTTTTTTCAACTCTTTTTCCGGGGAATAAATTAAAAATTACTATCCCTTCTCCCTCAGATATAGCCCTAGCCCATTTGGTGAGTCTGATAATTGTGTGTGGACCATCTCATGGGGCATGGGTGAGAAGGGCCTCTTAAGGCAAGACATATATAGTCCTTCCAAAAAGGATATATATTACTAGAGACCCTTGATTATTCCCTTAGACCCTGTGACTATGGAAGCATAGGTGTATTAAAGAGAATTAGCCAAGTCAGCAAGCATTCATCAAGTGCTTATATGCTAAGCACTTGGGATATAAAGATAAAAGCAAGGTCCCTGACCTCAATGAGCTCACAGATAAATGCAGAGAAGCAGGTAGTAATCTTAGAGAGGAAGATATTAGTTTTGAAGAAAACAGGGGAAAGCTTGCAGAAGGCGAAATTTTAGTTGATACTGGAAGAAAATTAGGGAAGTCAGAGGGTAGAGTCAAGAATAAAGAGTCTTCCAGGCATTGGAGACTGACCATAAAAGGGCATTGAGTCAGGAGAGGGAATATTGTTTTCAAGAATAGGAAGAAAAAAGAATCATTAAATTATAGAATATGTCTAGGGCAATAAAATACAAAATACTAAAAAGATAGGAAGGGGTCAGATTGTGAAAGGTTTTAAAAGCCAAATAGAGGGTCTTATATTTGATCCTCTGGCAATAGGGAGTCACTGAAGTTTACTAAGTTGGGAAAGGGATGTGTCTCAGTTGAAGCTGGTGTGGACTGGGGAGAGACTTCAAAGAGACCAACCAGGAAACTAATACAATAATAGTGCATGTGCAATGGGGACAAGTTAGAGGTAGAGGCAGTGTAAAAGGAGAGAAGGATGATACCCTTTTGTGAGATTAAATGACTGGCAAGATGATACTACCCTCAATAGTAGTTTGGAAGTTTGGAAGAGAGAAGTTTGGAGCAAAAGATAATGAGCTTAGTTTTGGATATGTTGAGCTTAAGGTGTCTACAAAATATACAGTTTGAAATGTCCACTAAGTAAGATGGAGATGAGAGGGCAGAGGGCAGAATAGAGGTTAGGACTTAATAAATAAAGAATCATCTCAATAGACATGATCATTGGATTCATGGGACACAAGATCATTGAATGAAAGAGATGACCCATAATAGAGCCTTAGGGAAGACTCAGAGGTGACAGGCATGAAATGGATAAAGATCCAATAATGGAAACTGAGAAGGAAATGCTACAGGAAAGAAGGAGAGTGATGTGGAAGCTGATAGAAAACAGACATTAGAAATCTAAGTGATAAATATGAATTGATTGAACTTCAAAAGAGAAGACATTACAGTATGATGATAGTATCAGGATATCTTATAAGTGACAATGAGGAGCAAAAGCATTCCAGTTCCTCAGCCACAACCAGTGAACCCTAGGTAGGAGTGAAAGTATAACCATTGCTGGAAAGTGGGATCAGAGAGGCTATGTCATCAGAAGGGAGCCAGAACTGAGCAAGTTCAAGGAAATAGAGTGAGAAAGGAAGAGGTTTAAGATGGAAGCTGGGTTGTTAACAGGACCTTTGGAGCATGCCCAGATCATCTACTATGGAGCTACCATAAGGAGCTTGCCTAGGCATACCCAATGGATTGATAAACTCCTTTGAATGACTATGTGACTTAAATGTGCTACATCTGATGAAACTGAGATGGTTGGGGTTTTTTTTGTCTCTTACTCTTTCTGCTACCAGATTTTTTCCTGTTGAGCCCAGAAAGGGAAGACTGGTGCTCACCCTCTTCACACCCCACACCACAGAAAGACAAATGTTTAAAAGTTATAAGGAGCTGGAGAAGGTACCTAAAGCATGATGGAACAGACACTTACGGAAGCTAAGATTAAAAGAAAGGGGAAAAAAGAAAAAGAAAGGACATGGATGTGTTTATAGGCAGAAAGTACACATAAAGAGTTCAAATATGAGTGAAAAAAGAGGGGAAAATCAAGGGGGAAAACCATCAAGATGAGATGATGGAATGACATTCAGCTGCAAACAAACAACTGCTACAGAGTTGTAGGGGACCAAGAGGATTTTTGGAGCACAATGGAAAAATAAATCAAGGAGTATTAAAGAAGTATTATCTGCTCTCTCTTTGGGCTCAGGCTCTCCCAAGTCTGAATTTTGATCTCTGTGATCCCTAAGTCAGAGAGTTTTTGTTAGGAAAGAGTATCACCTAGAATGTGGGTCACTGCAACTATTAATTCCTTCTTTGTTGTTGTTCAGCTGTGTCCCATTTTTCTGACTCTATTTGGGTTTTTGGCAAAAATATTGGAATGGATTATCGTTTCCTTCTCCAGGTTATTTTACATACAAGGAAACTGAGGCAACCAGGATTAAGTGACTTGCCCAGCTCACACAGCTAGTAAGTGTCTGAGGCTGGATTTGAACTCAGGAAGATGAGGCTTTCTGACTCCATTCCTGGCATTGAATCCACTGTGCCACCTAGAAGCCCCAATTTATTCTTTAGGGGGCTTCAAGGTGGTAATGATAAGAATGGCTGTAATTCACACAGAGTATGCAAAACATTCTGCATACAATTATTCCATGCAATCCTCAAATCAACTCTTTGAGGTAAGTGGTATCAGCATCCCCTTTTTATAGATGAAGAAGCTCAGGTTCAGAGAGTTTAAATGATCTGCCCAGGGCCATCCAGCTAATAAGTGTCTGAAGCAAGATAAAAATTCAAGTCTTCCTGACTCCAAGCCTGTCTCTTTATTCATAAGTACACAGCAGCAACAAGTTTAATTTTGAATTTTCTTTCAATCTTAATTTGAGAATAAGTTGATTACTTCAAGAACTTTTAACTTGATTTTCCAAAAACATGAAAAAAAAAGATTAGACTAAGGTCCTCTAAGGAACATTTCAGGCCTGGTGCATCTGTGAAAAGGAAAGTGGACCTTGCCCTGTTGAATTGTTATCATTTTAATGGGATGTTCTATACTGTTATAAAAATGGGTACACTCCTATTAAATAAAACACATTTCTTAAAAGGACAACAAAGAAAGCAAGTGCTCTGGGGCTCTCCTGTAAAAAATAAGGCCATATAAACTAAAGGAGCAGCCTTTATAATTCCACCTGGCCAGAGATTCTTGTGCATTTAGCCAAACTATATCCATTGTGCAAAGTACCTTCAAATGACTGCACTGCATGGTCACATTTTAGAACTTGGCTATCACAGAGGACATATTCTGCCAAAAATTAACATACCAGCTTCAAAAGAGACCTGGGAGACCTTTGTGAACAATTGCTTGATAAAATAGAAGCTCCGTGGTTGGCAATTAGCACGGTGTTAATGAAAGCAAAGCATTTTTGAGCCAATCTCCACTTTACTGCACCTGTCCACTCTGACACTCTACCTGGATGCAGAGAGCTGGTCCAGTAAAAACATTCTGCAGATGGATTGCCCAGAGTATGTCAGAAGGGAATGTTTCAACCACATCCTAACGCTATTCTGCAATTGTTATTTTTCATGTGTGTCCACATCCTAGTAATATATCCCTAAATTTGACTGTAATCTTGCCACTGAGCTCGCCTGTAGGTCTCATAAACTTGTTTTACTGTAGTCCTAAGTCACAGCTTCTGTGGAACCAGACAGATAGTGCTGTGCCATAACATCCATTAGAGAACACATCTGCACTTATATCTCCTACTTATAAATGTTTCTGCAGGGGGATTACATTCTTCGGAATGAGGGCATACAATATTACAATGTCATTGGCTGTCCAAATGCACATTACCTCTGTAATTGAATCAACTTTTCCCAATACATACTGGATTTCTCCTTCTCTCAGATATAAATTAATTTGTTCTGTGATTCATGGTGCTTATATTGATTTAGCCACATAAGAGAGCAAAGTCTATGCATGTATTAAAGTTTGAGAAAGGGATATTAGAGGGACAAAAATAAAGGTCAGTAACAGCTTAACAATACTCTATGGTTGGTAATCTAGAGAGAATAGAAGCACCAGACTAAAAACATTAGAGAATGAAATTATGATATGTCATGGATGGCATTTCTATTTCACTTATGGAGGACTCAAGATCAGACTTTCTAGTTAATCTTCTTAAAGAATATTGAGTGAAATGGAAATGAAAGGAAAATAGTGAAAGGAACTACCTTGCTCTGATGAGTCCTTCAATAGAAGGGGATGCCAGAGATTGTGTGTATGTGTGTGTGTGGGAGTGTGGGCGTGTGTGTTTGTGTGTGTGTGTGTGTGTGTGTGTGTGTGTGTGTGTGTATTCAATCCTCTCAGTAAGAAATGGAGAAAAAATGATAAATGCACTGAATTTGAGTGTTAGGAAATGTAAGATTTAAATTAATGTCCAATAACTCCAAATATTATATTTTATAAGATTTATTACTTGAAGTAGAAGAAATAAAAGAACAAAAGTAAAAAAAAAATCTGAGTAAAAGCACATAGGTAAAATTCTGCCTGCCTCTCACCCAACCTCCATCACAGCCTTCCTGGGAGCAGAGAGAGCAAGGGATGGGGTTACATCAAAATATGTCCTCCCTATATTAGTACATAAGGAGAATTTGCAAATGGGATGCTGGGAAAGAGAGTCCTGGGGAGCAAATTCTGCTTACATAGAAAGAAGGAATTATGTATTCATTTTTAAACTGTTAAAGCTTTTATTATATTGTAGTAATCACTATGATACTTTATCTGTATTTCTTCACAATAACTCAATGTGCTTACATTTATTCCCACAAAGTTATTGGAAGGAGAGTAGGACAAGTCTTATTATCCCTATTTTATGGATGGAAAACTGAGACACAGATTAAATGACATGTGCAAGGTCAAACAATCCACAATAGAACCATGAACGAGAGAGGACTCTGCTTCCTGCTCTTTCATGCATGTTATGATACCTGAGGCACAGTAAATGAGAAGGATGCTCTCAAAAAAATAACTCTCAGCCTCCTTGGGCATAGCCTCTGTAGCACAACACTGGAACATCACCAAGACCAGTCACAGATTTGGATAGACAAGCAATGAAAGTTTAAAGTCAGACATCCATTTTTCCACAGTTCCAGAGATAAGTTTCTAGAAAGAGGGCTTGTAGATCCTCACCATATCACATGGACCTTCCATTCTCTAAGGCAAGCAATTATAAGTATAGCAAAATCCTATTTTATGGAATGTGCAGGGACAATGTTATTCCACAAAAATGGATTTTCTATAAAAATGGAAATAGCTCATTTATTCTAATATAGCACTTGCCAGAAATCAACCTGAGAATGCTTGCTCCTCTGTGAGATGAATTTTGACTGTTCAGAAAGATTAAGGTGGAAGGATCTAGAAATGCTAGTCACAATGGTGGGGAAATGGTCATGAGTTAGAAATGGAACACATAAAATTTCTATTTTCTCTTGGTTAAAAAAAAGTGTTATTGAATTTCTTTGGTGGACTTCATGGACCCAAAAATGAATTGGTGAGAGGAGAGGGAAAGGATGAAAGATGAAGGAGAGAAGGAGGGAGGAAAATAGAAAGGAAAAGAGACAGGGAAAAGGAAGGAAAATGTGAAAGAGCAAGAGAGAGAGAAAAAGTAAAGAAGAGAGAGAGAGAAGGAAAGAAAAGACAGTGAGAAGAAGGGAGAAAAAGGGTAGGGAGGGATGGGAGGATAAAATAAAGGAAGAATGAAGAGGAGGAAAAATAGGAAAGAAAGAAGGATATATCAAGGGAGGAAAAATTCAAGTAGTATGCTTAAAGTGTATTTTAAGTGTAAATCCCACACCAATGTTCTTTAGGATGGGGATTATAGAAGTAACAAAAAGCTACTAAGAACTGGATACTTAGAGATAACCTGAAAAACAAAAAGCAAAACTGAGTCAATTGGAATAATAAAGAATTGTTCACTTATTTCATTGAAGATGTTAGTAACTGCAGGAAAACTAGAAAACATGTTTGTTTCAACTCTTATCACAGAGTTTTTGTGTGCTTTCCTGCCCTATTAACTTGAGTATTTTTGTTGTTCGATCATTTCATTCATGTTCAACTCTTTGTGACCATTTATGCGGTTTTCTTGGTAAAGATACCAAAACTGGTTTGTCATTTCCTTCTCTAGCGGATTTTACAGATGAGGAAACTGAGACAGTTAAGTGATTTGTCCAGAATCACACTTCTAGGAAGTATCTAAGACCAAATTTAACTCAGGAAGATATATCTTCTAGATTCCAGGCCCAGCCTTCTATCCACTTTGTCACCCATGTGCCCTAACTGTTGTATATTTGGAATTAAATGTATGTCTCTTTGATCATCAATTATTGTGCAGAACTGGAAGACTTGGAGTGTGGCTTGGAAATGCTTTCTTCTTTGTTGCTTCATGGTTTTTTCGTCTCAAGAGAAACACCCATTTGTTGTCATGTTCTTTCTTCTTCAAAGCCTACCTCCTTTCCCCTTTACAAACGATTACTGTTAAAGGAGGATTCTACTTTGGCAGTGCTGTTTAATCATGGTTTTACAACCCATAGTTCTATAAATGTATATGCCTACCAGGCTGCTGTAAGCAGTAGCTGATAGGCAGCTAATAGATAGGCGATATGGGTCTTGAAAAGTAGATAGCTTCCAGCAGGTCTTAAGTAAACAAACTTGTAACTCTGCTGCTTGCAGGCTCTTCCACATCTATCCTGACCACTGCTAAATCTCTTTGTTTTCCTGAATCCTTCTTGGCTAACTGACTGATCCTTCCTTGAAAGGAATAACCCCTGGGATGATCCTTTCTTCAAAGCACTCCTCTGTCTTCCAGCCTCCCACACTCCAAGAACTGACTCCAAATGAAAAATCACAGGTTAGACTTGGGGAACCGTCCTGCCCTAGCTCACATTTTAAAAGTCCTCTCAGGCTTGAAAAGCTTTCTGCATACATACATTTGTAGTTTTATCTGCTTCCCCCCACCCCATACTTCTTCTCACCTGTGCTCTGCTCTCCTCGCCATGTTGGATGAGCTCCCTGGCCATGCTGCAAATCAGATGCTCAATGCCCTACTGAAACATATGGAGAGGCAGGGTTACCATTTTGGTGACATATGGGTGTACTTGGGGAAGATGGCATTTCAGAGAAAGAACACATTCAGTTTATATTGTAAGGAATATCTGAGTTTCATGCACCTTGACTGGTGTGTGTGTGTGTGTGTTTAACTGGGCTTATTTAAGTGCAAATAAACTGTGTCCTGGATGCTTCCCATGAAGCACTTCTAGGACTGGGTATAAGGAGGCAGCTTGATGCTCGGCGTATACTTGGAAGTCATTCTGAGAATACAGTGTCTCAACCCTGAAAATTCATAATCCTCCAAGTGCTGTGATGCTGAGCTGATTAAAAAAGAGTAGATGTCCAGAGGCACTCTAGGTTTATACCTAAAGACACCAATTCTAATTTTTTAATTTTCAGAAATTCCCCAGTAGGTAACTTATTCTAGTCTGGAGGAATGCTGGCTTAGAATTCAAGAAAACTGAAATCCATTTCTAACTTCTCTGGCCATGAAAAATGACAGACTCATCCTGCTTCAAATCTTTATTTAAAAAAAAATAATTTATACTATTCCCGAGTATGGACGGGAAATATTGGTAGACTATAAAAATAATGAGCTAGCTGGATGGCTCAGGGGATAGAGCCCTGAGCCTGGAGTCAGGAAGACCTAAGTTCAAATCAAGCTTCAGAGACTTATTAGCTGTGGGGTTTTTACTGCACAAAGTTTTACAAATGTGTATGCCTCCCATGTTGTTGTAAGCAGTATCTAATATACAGCTACTAGATAGGTAATATGCTCTGGGAAAGTCACTTAAATGGTTGCCTTAATACCACTGGAGATGGAAATTATAAACCAATCCAGTATCTTTGCCAAGAAAACCACATGGCCAATACTGGCAAGCTATAGTCCATGAGGCACAGACTACAATACAATTGAAAGACTGAATGAATAAAAATAACAATAATTATATAGAATTATATATAGACTATAGATATATAGAATATAGATATATAGAATATATATAGAGAGAAATATAGATAGAATAATTATATAGAATTATATATATAGAAGACTTATAAAGCATTTTATATATATTCTCATTTTATCCCCACAACAACCCTGTGAAATAGATGTCATTATTGTACCCATTGTACAGAGGAAGAAAATGAGACAGAAAGGTTAAATAATTCACTTACCCAAGGTCACAGTCCCAAATCCAGCTCTCTAGGCTCTAGTCACACAACTGCCTCCTAACAGATAACATAGATGTAAGTTTAAGGTATGCAAAGAACTATCTACCTATCTATACATATACACACATATGTACATACATGTACATATATTACCTCATTTGACTATAATAAGAGAATAAATAGAATCAAAATTTTTCTTTTAACTTTCTCTGAAGAAAGTTTTATGGAAATCAAAGGGACCATTATGCCTCGTTTTTCCTTCCCATGTCTCCAGCATAACCTGTCCACTCTCTACTCTGGTTATCTGTCCAATTAATTGGACTACACAGTTTGAATCTTCAAGGATCAAGGGATCTGCCTCCCATAAAGCCAGTGAGTCCTACTCAATCTTCTATGTCTCAATCAAACTAAATGTGAAGAAAATAAAGGTGATTTTTTTAAAACCCTGACCTTCCGTCTTGGAGTCAATACTGTGTATTGGCTCCAAGGCAGAAGAGTGGTAAGGGTAGGCAATGGGGGTCAAGTGACTTGCCCAGGGTCACACAGCTGGGAAGTGTCTGAGGCCAGATTTGAACCTAGGACCTCCCATCTCTAGGCCAGGCTCTCAATCCACTGAGCTACCCAGCTGCCCCCTTAAAGGTGATTTTTTAAGTCATTCACATTTTATCCCTAAGAAAATGTCTGAAGTGAGTAACTTGCCCCTAAGCCCATTAACTAACTAAATGTAGGGCAGTCATTGATTGGTGTACACCATAAATTCTCCCCACCTTACACCTCTCTTTAACCCACAGAAGACTTCTCCATAGGTTGATATTAGCCCAATGTCTGGGGTAGGTGGGGAAGTGGACCGCAGACCTTATCACTATTATTACTCCTTGAAGCCAGAATGAGGATTCTAGAATGGAAATAGTTCCTCAAAATGCAGCATAATAAAGTGTTATGCCCAAGTTGGCAGAGAGTATGAGAAACCATGAACATTCACTTGTGTCTTTGAATCATAGCAGCTAACAGGGTTGTGGGGACAGAAGGAGGACTGAGAAACTTACTTCTGGTCCCCTTACTTTCATGCCTTTGCTATACATTTCTAGTTACTGTTTCCCAGACAGGATTTTGAAATGTATCTTAAATATATTAAGGTGATTACAGTTTCTTAACCATAATAAGGTTTCAATTAATTTTATTTAGTCTTTGGGAAAAGATTACATACAGTTCGAATTTTCTGTGACCCTATGAATAGAATTTTCTGTGACTTGTGAATAGAATTATCCCCATGGACAATCGAATTCTAAAAAAGAAGCATAGAACAATATGGTTGCTTTCAACTATTTCTTGTGAGGAAATGAATTGTCTATGAATAATTGAGTTTAACTTGAAATATGTTATGATCTAGACACAATAGAAATTAAATAATACCACAAAATTCCCAAAAGAATGGAAAGCACCTTTCAAAATTTGTATATAACCCTTTGACTCAAGTGTTTCTTTTCTTTTAAAAGGACTCAAATATGTTATAATGGACTGGAAAGAGTCATGTAAATATAAAGGGCCATTCATTCATTTTTTATTTTTTTAAAAAAAAGAGAGAGAGAAAGAGTTTATAAGCTTCTTACATGTGCTACAATGGCCCTTTTTATGGTGGTTGGGTTTTATTGTTTCTTTGTTTGGGGAGTGTTGGCTTTTTTTTTTTTTAAGAAATGTAATGTTGTGAAGTTTGGAAAGCTCTCCAAGTGTAAACAGATAAATAGCTACGTATTTTGTTTTCCTCTGTTGAAGGAACTATTTGCATCTTAACACTTGAAAAAAGATGAGGGTGAGGGATTTTTTTTTAATAGCTACCATGAATACAGTGCATTTCTATCATTTTCCTGCTTTAAACCCCAACAGTAGAGTTTTTAATGAAAATATATTATGCACTACATGCCTGAACAACTAACTGGAAAAGTAGAAGTCTGGTCATGCATATTGTAATGCTTTTATCAAAGTAAGGCAGCATTACAAAGTAAGTTCTAAAGCAATTTATTCAAAAAAGGCCAAGCACAGGACAGAGGAGGAAGGATGAATCATCACCCAAACCTCTTCCCCTCCTTATTCCCCCTCTCCTATCTCTACCTTTGACTATCTTACTTCCTTTTTATTCTAGTTCAAAGCTTGCTTTCCCATTGCAATGATCAGTGAGGTTATTTTTCCTTAAAGGGTGTGACCTTCACTGCCAGAAGTAAAGTTTGAGGCTAGAGAGTAAAAAAAGAACAAGTACATTCATGCAAACATAAGAATATAAAAGAACTAGAGAGAATAAGGCAGAGCAAAAAACGTCTATGCTAATTAGAACAGGAATAAAAATATTGATGTTTGGTCTCCCGGGTTTTCTGATTTTTTTTTAAATATTCTGAATTTTTTTAGAATATTCTGGAGCGTATATTCATAGGTCAAAAGACAATGAACAATATCATGAAAGAAAACAGAAAGAAAGGATAAGGGCACAGTCAGAGTTTCTACCCTATTGGTTTTTACAGGGCTTAGGGATTTAAAAATTCATATAGCTGATATTTATATGATAACATAACTACAAAACAATTTATATACAGTTTCTTATTTAAACCACAACAATTTATGAGTAATGAAATTGTTATTGTGCTCATTTTACAGGTAAGGAAGTTGAGGTTTACAGAGGAAAAGTGAGTTGCCCTGGGTTGAGTACAAGTACAAATTATGATTCACAACTCAGTGTTCTTTCCATTACAAAAAGCTCTCATATCAGTTAGAATAACTTGAAAGCTCAGGGAAACAATTTATTTACATATGATTTCTATGTCACATAAATTTGTAAGAGTTACCCCTGAGGTTCCAGTCTATTTGAAAATACAACTGGCATTTGTTTATAAAGCAAGAAAGAGATCAAAATAAGGGTTCTCTTACAAAGTGCTCTGTCAGGGGTCTACTTTTTCCACATCAAATATGAAAATTTCATCCTCCAAGCATCTTGCATTTCCAGGTTAATTTAAAAGTTAGCCATATTTTTGAGCTTCAAACAACAAAAAGGAATGGGATCCTTTGTGAATTTGGGGGAAGAAGAAATCAAAAATACATCTCTATACCAACACATAAGGCGGTACTTACTTATAATCATTATGGATAGGGTCTTAGAACATGTCAAACTGTAGGCAAAGACACATTAAAATCAATGCCTTTCACATAATCAAAGAAGACTTCTTAAAAGGAATTTGATTTGGAGCCAAGAAATTCAGACCATAGGATATAGAATGATGTGAAGCATTAGACAATTTGTGTTTTTCACAAATACAGTAGACTCTCAAGATTGAAACCTTAGGACAGTAAAGAATAAAGAAATATATTTAGCAAAATTGAAATGCAAATTTCAAGAAGGTCTTGATTCATTCACTGACTCATTTGTATTCATTTCTGTAGTGCCTTTAACGATATTGCTAACTCAAGAGAGTTTCTTAAAAAAGAATACAGAACAAGACATCCATAAAGCATTGGCTATTAGAAATACAGTTCTCAAGAATAAAATAACAATGGAAAGAATCCACAGATCACATCCAGAAATAAGTCCCTAAATGACAACCCTGACAAATATCATAGCTAAATTCAAGAGTCCCTCCCCCACCCCAAACCAAGGTGAAAATAGTTCAGGCAGACAGAAAGAAACAATCTAAATTCCATGGATCTATAATCAGGATTACAAAGGATTTAGCAATCTCCACATTGAAGAATCAGAAGGCTTGGAATATGATATTGCAAAAGGCAAAAGATCTGGGTTTATAACCAAGAATATCCAGCAAAACTGTATATTCTTTCGGGGAAACAAATGATCATTTAATAAAATAGAAGATTGCCAAGCATTCCTGAAGAAAAGATTAGACTGAAACAGAAATTAATTTTTTGATGTCCAAATTTAATATCCAAACATAAGACTCAAGAGAATCCTAAAAAAGTAATAAAGAGAACATTTAAGAGATTCTATAGCATCAAACTATATATAATTCTATATGAAGAGATGACATTTGTAATTCTCAAAAAAATTTAGTATTATTAGAACAGTTAAAAGGAATATACATAGACAGAGTGTATGGGAATGGACTGATTAGGATGATATGATAGATAAAAAAATCAAGGGGTGAAAAATAAGATTTTACTTAGAGGAAAAGGGAAGTAAGAGGTAGAATGCAGTAAATATTCTTACCTAAAAAGGTGTCTAAAATTCTTACAACGGCGGGGTGGATGAAGGTGGTGACAAGCAATACTTAAACCCTACTCTCATCATAATTAACTCAAAGAGGGAATAAAAACCATATTAATACAGGTATGGTATCCTGTCTTACCTTATAGGAGTAAGTAGGAGGGGTCTAACCCAAGGGAGAAGGGATAATAAAAGGGAGGGGGGAAGTAAAGGGTGATTTTTAAAAGCAAAACACCAATGAGGCAGAACAAAGTGAAAGGAGAAAGAGTGGAAGCAAAAAGGCAAAATAAGATGGAGGTGAATAGACAGTTGATAATCATAACTGTGAATGTAAATGGCAAGAACTGATCCATAAAAAGGAAGTAGATAGCAGAATGGATTAAAAACCAGAATTCTGCAATATACTATTTACAAGAAACACATATGGGACAGGGAGGCACACATAGAAAAAAGGTAAGGGGCTGGAGCAGAATTTATTATCCATCATCAGAAGTTAAAAAAAAAAAAAAGTAGGAGTAACAATCATGATCTTGAACAAAGCTAAAGCAAAAACAGATCTGAATAAAAGAGAGAAGGAAGGAAATTACATCTTGCTAAAATGTACTATATACAATGAAGAAATATCAAAACTAAACGTATATAGGGACAAATAGCTGACTCAGTGGATTGAGAGCAAAGCCTAGAGATAGGAGGTCCTAGGTTCACATCTGGCATCATATACTTCAGAGTTGTGTGACCTTGGTCAAGTCACTTAAACCCCATTGTCTACCCCTTACTTCTTTTCTGTCTTAGAAACAATATAAAGTATTGATTCTAAGACAGAAGTTAAGGATTTATAAATAAATAAACAAATAAACAAACAAACAAATAAATAAATGGACATATATGTGCCAAATGATATAGCCTCCAGATTTTTAAAGAAATTAAGTGAGCTTCAGGAGAAAATATATACTAAAACTATACAAATGGGGGACTTCAACTTTCCTCTTTCAGACTGTGATATTGGAAATTTGGGAGTCCTTGAACTAATTTTGAGGTCCCTAATCTAAACTTTCTGTGGGCATTTAGGGCTCCTTGAAACTACATTTCCCATGATTCCTTGCTTGAGTAATCACGTAGGCAGGAAGGGTAATAACATAGATAGAAGGATAAAGACTGAGAACTAGTTTGATACTTTCTCTTTTCTGCCTTTGGAGCAGATCCAGGATGGGAGGAGGAGGAAGTAATGGTGGTTTTTTTCAAAATGACTCTTAGTATGTATGGCACATGACTTCATTTTTCTAGTGACTACAAATAAATCTTTTAATACCCTAACATTTTTAAATCTATCCCTTTATATCCATTTTATTTCTTACGATATCTAGATAAATTCAACCAAAAATTAAACAAGAAGTAAAGAAAGTGAATGAAATTTTAGAAATGTTAGAACTAACTGATGTTGGGAGAAAATTGAATAGGATTAGAGGGGAATATATCTTTTTTCAGATCATAATGCAATGAAAATTATAATCAACAAAGAGTCCATGGAAAGTTCAATCAAAAATTAGTTGTGAAGTAAATAATCTAATGCTAAAAAGGGGGTGGAGCAAAGAAAAATTATAGAAACAATAATTTTATTAATGAGAATGACAATGAGGAGATTACATATCAAAATTAATGAAATATAGCCAAAGTAGAACATAGAGGAAAATATATATCTTTAAATGCTTAAGATAGAGAAAAAGATCAATGAATAGGGCATGCAACTAAAAAAAATAACTAGAAAATAAACAAATTAAAAATTTCCAGTTAAAGACTAAATTAGAAACCCTAAAGATTAAAGGAGAAATTGATAAAAACTAAACGTAAGAGAACCATTGAACTAATAAATAAAAGAGTAGGAGTTGAGTTTATGAAAAAAAACAAATAAAATAGACATATCATTAGTTAATATGATTTTTAAAAAGGAAAGAAATTCAAATAATCAGTATCAAAAATGAATAGAGTAAACTCACCACCAATGAAGAGGAAATTGAAACAATTATTAGAAGCTATTTTGGAAAATTATATGACAATAAATATGATAACCTAAGTGAAATGGATGAATATTTACAAAAATATGAATTTCCCAGATTAACAAAAGAAGACATAAATTATTTAGGTAATCCAATCTCAGAAAAAGAAATGGAAAAACCACCAATGAGCTCCCTAAGGAAAAAAACCCATGTTCAGATGTATTCATAAGTGAATTCTATCAAACATTTAAAGAATGATTAATTCCAATATTACATAAACTATTTGAGAAAATAGGCATAAAAGGAATCTCACCCAATTCTTCTTATGACACAAATATTGTACTGTTACCTTAGCCAGGAAGAGCCAAAACAAAGAAAAAATTATAGGCCAATTTCATTAATGAATATAGGTACAACATTTTAAACTAAAGTACTAGCAAGGAGATTACAGCAATGCATCATAAATATCATTTAATAAGACCAGGTGGGATTCACACCAGGAATGTGGGGATGGTTTCATATTTGGCAAACTATCAGCATAATTGACCATATCAATAACAAAACTAACAGAAATCATGTGATTTTCTCAATAGATACAGAAAAAAGTATTTGAGAAAATATAACATTCATTCCTATTAAAAATACTGGAACAAAGCATAATATCTTTCACATCAGAGTATTTACCGTTTGATTTGGGGGTTTTGGTTTTGTATGAGTGTGCTATTTTAAAAATTATGAATATGGTAGTTTGTTTTGCATAATATTAAAAATTAAATTAAATAAAAAAGAAAAGAAATATAGTTCTCCATTCAGGGAGTTGTATGGGTAGACAGCAAAGGAAATGAATCACAGGTCTATTTTGGTTCTCATTAGTTTGAAATTTGAGGCAGTTGGATCCTTAAAGGCTATATTTGTCTTTCAGCATAAAGACATGATTATTTATCTTTCTTATAACAGGTTTAGTAAAGAAAATGTCCCATGCTAAATTCAAAGAAAACCAATAGGCATATACATTGCTTTTGGTAAACAATCTAACATATTCTAAAGATTATGTTTATATGACAATATTGTGCAAACATCTAGACTTAAATTTTCAAATATTGATCAAATTATAGAATACATTGTAATCCTAACCCATGAAGAGGGGAGGTACCAAAATATCCTAGGGCAAATAGCAGTGAAAGTGTTTCTCCAAAATTATCAGTGATCTATTAGTTGTAAAATTGAGTGTATTTTTCTCAATCTTCAACTTTCTTGACCTCTTTAAAGACTCTGAATCTGTCAATCACTCTCTCATCCTTGATACTTTCTTCCTTGTACTTGATAAGAGTCTCCTCTACTTCTCCTCCTACTTATCTGGCAACTCCTTCTCCATATTCTTTACTAGATCTTCATCCTGGTCATGCCTGATAATCATATGTCTCCCAGAAATCTTGCTAAGTGCTCTTCTCTTCTCCCTCTCTACTATTTCAAATGATCTCATCAACTCCCATCAATTCAGTTATCATCTTTATTTAAATGATTCTCAAATCTACTTATTCAGTCCTAACTCATCTGCTAATCTCCAAGCTCAGATCTCAAAAGTCTGCTATATATCTCAAAGTGGATGTCAAAATAAATATCTTAAATTTATCAGATCCAAAACTGAATTCATTACCTTTCTTCCCATTAGTATAAAGATGCAAGTGCTCTTATAGATCATCTATCCTTGGATTTTTGAAAAGGAAATTTTATGTACGTATACATAAAATTTATATATATTCATATTTTGAATATATATATTCATATCTTGAAGATCAAGTTATTTCTTCCTTGGCATTAAGAAATTTTATAGACTACACTAAA
Organism: Gracilinanus agilis; assembly: GCF_016433145.1. Taxonomy (NCBI): domain Eukaryota; kingdom Metazoa; phylum Chordata; class Mammalia; order Didelphimorphia; family Didelphidae; genus Gracilinanus; species Gracilinanus agilis. The sequence goes on from NC_058135.1 coordinate 160,344,271, forward strand.
AACTATTTTAGTGTAATGAATGAGATAAAGCCAAAATGTAGAAGGTTCAGGAAAACCAGAGATAAAAGGATGGGTGGTCATGGATATGATTTCTAAGGGTTTAAAAATCAAGCTCAAGATTCAAGCAAACTGTACAAAGTGGCCATGGAAAACTCCTAAGTCTGAGAAGATAGACGTAATACAAAGGATATTTGAATGCTTAAGGAAAAAATGCTAAAGAAGTATAAGCAAATGTTGGGAGCTATGGTAACAGACTCTCACCACCTGTCAGAAGAATACTACTAACTAGAATTCATATGGCACTTGAAGGTTTGTGAAGTACTCCACATGTATTTTTAAATTTGATTCTTATAACAATCCTGTGAGGTAATTACTATTAATATCTCCAGATCAGAAACTAAAATGGAAAGAAGCTAAGTAACATGTCCACAAACACTCAACTGGTATCTGAGATTGAATTCAAACTCAGCCCTTTGTGACTCAGCATTCTAACCACTCCTCCTCCCATTATCTCTAATCAGATGATGAAAACTTTCCTAGGTAAAGGGCAACACTTAGGAGAACCTTTGACCTCAGATTTCAGGATATAGTGTTATGTCATCCTCTTAGAACAGTGATTCCCAAAGTGGGCATTACCATCCCCTGGTGGGTGCTGCAGCGATCCAGGGGAGTGGTGATGGCCACAGGTGCTTTTATCTTTCCTATTAATTGCTATTAAAATTTTTAAAAAATTAATTTCCTGGGGGCTAAGTAATATTTTTTCTGGAAAGAGGGTGTTAGGCCAAAAAAGTTTGGGAAGCACTGCTCTAGAAGAGGACTTTTTAGGGTAAGCCATGTTGCATCCATTTCAAAAAGCCTCAGTTGACAGCAAAGCATTATTGGAACATTTTGCTAATGCAGGTCAGGTTTTCTAATTCAAAGGATCATAGACTTAGAAAAGATCTTAGAAGTCATTGAGCTCAACAAAATGAAACATAATTTTGTTTTGTAGGAACTTAAGGCCTCAGGAAGATGTAGCCTAACTTTTGTCCCTATCTTTAGAACCTCTGCTATCTCATAAATAATAAAAGAAATGCAATTCAAAACAACTCTAATATTTTAACACCACACAAATGGGAAAAGATTAAAATAGTCAATGCTAGGGTTGTTGTAGAAAAGTAGGCAAGTGCCTCATATTTTGTTGGTAAATGTCCAAATTAGTTAACATTTTTCAAATGAACCCTTGATCTAGAGATTTCATTGCTAAGAGGTCAAAGATAAAAATTAAGTACCCGTCCACACCAAAGTATTTCTTGGGAAGCACATTTTGTGATACTAAAATAACTAGAAAGAAAGTAGATGCCTAGTTGACTAAGGAATGGCTAACCCAATTATAATACATGAATTTAACAGAATATTAACTATTTCATTAAGAAATGAGAAATATGATAAATATAGAGAAACACAGAAAGAAAGACAGGGGAATGTACACAAAGTGAAACAAATAGTCAAGAAACAATAATATGAGTACAATGTCAATAGAAAGAAGGAAAACAAAAGAATCAAAAATGGATGTTTTAAAATTACAAGGAATAAGAACAAATCAAAAATGAGACCTGAAAATATGTATTTCTTTCTCTTCTTCCTTTGCACAAATAAGGAATCCATGGGATTGAAACACTGTCTGTGTTGCCACACCAGATATATTGATCAGTTTTGATTTTTTTCCTTCTTTTTATCTTATTTTTATTATATGAGATGGTTCTGGAGGTGAGAAAGAAGCAGATACTTGGGTGATATATAAACAAAAGATATCAGTATAAATTAATTTTTCCAAAGAACTCCTGCAATCAGTTTCTGCTTTGCCTGTTAATATCTATCTTGAGTTCATAATTTATTTTTCTCTTGTCTATCTGCTCAATTCTGATTTGAATTAGAAATCTAGACTTTTTTTCTAGGTTTTCACCTACTCATTCCTCTTGAAATTAATTCACTTGCTATATGCAGTATGATCTATTCCTTTCCACCTAATGTGGGTGGTCCTTAATTCTAATCTTTCACCTATTGGCTAACTTACTACTTTGCCTCTGTCAAAAATACAATAATTATAAGATTCTCTGCTTGCTAAATGGGTTTAAGTTGACAACTGAACTGGTATCTTACTTCCCACAGGAAACATAAAAATTAAGGACTAATGTTTGATTAGAGTTTTTACTGTTTCTTAATGATGTGAAAGTGATTTTTGTTACTCAAAGGCGCTGGCAGGCCAATCTGGAAAGTCTGCGAATAGGTTTTGTGATATCATCTGTTTTTCAAGAACTAGTCTAGGTGAGTCTGGATTGGGTCATCACCAGGTTGACCAAGTGTAATAATGTGGAGAATCATAGAAAATCTTCAAGTCGTGATGTCTCTGTCAGTGAAGAAAGAAGCCACACAAGAAATCACAGATCCTCAAAACATTGCAAAGTACTGAGATTAATGATGAATAAATTATTTACCAACTAAGAAAAATCTGTTAGCACAGTGGGAAAATCAGTGGAGTTGAGCTGCTCAGGAGTGGGAAGGCAGCAGCCAATAATGATAATAGCTGACATTTATATAATGTTTTATTGCTCACAAAGTACTTTATATACATGAACTCATTTGATCTCCACAACTCTATGAAATAAGTAGCTTAAGTATTGCAAATATATAATCATACCAGTTCAAGAATAATAAAGGGTTTCCTTCAACAAAGTATAAAAAAGTAAAAGGAGGGGCAGCTAGATGGTTGAGAATTATAGAAAGGGAGAAAGGAGGTCCTGGATTCAAATGTGCTTCAGATACTTCCTTGCTGTGTGATCGTGGGAAAATCATTTGACCCCAATTATCTAGCCTTTACCACATTTCTGCCTTGGAACCTATACTTAGTATCAATTCTGAGACAGAAGATAAACGTCACAAAATATAATTATAATTGCTGGGAAGATGGTGGCATAGAAGCAACAAAGCTCCAAACCTCCATAAAGCCCTTCACCACCAATCAAGGACAAAAGGCTCTGAGGGAACAGAAAATCAAATCTGACAAGACAACAGAGCTGGGGGATCCTCCAGCTGAATCCAACTTAAAAGGTAGCAAAAAAAAGAGAGAAAAGAAAAAGCCTGAATTCTTGGAACTCTTGGGTGGAAGGGAAAAGAAAGGAGGAAGATCATAGATCCCCTCCTCCACCTAATGTGCTGAGTCTCCAGCGGATCCTGGAATCTCTGGGTGGACTGGGTCACTAGTCTGATGGAGTGCCTTGCCGGCACAGCTGTGCCAAACTCAAGGCTCTGATCACAGACAGCAGGGAGGCTGCTGGGGGAGAAACCCAGAGAGGGTGAACATACCCTCCATCTTGTGCTGGCCCCCTCTTCTCTCAAGGTTTTAACCTCAGGGTACTCCAAGCTGTGCAGATCAACCCCACCTGGCTTAATCCTAGAAATAGAGCAAACAAGAAGTCTTCAGAAGGCAGGGAAGCTCAAAAACCCCTCCCCCACAGACTACAGGGAAAGTAGCCAAATTCAGTTTTCTAGTTTTTACCACCAGCTGATGAAAATCTGGTCTCAAGTCCCACTAAACTAATTAATCAACAAAATAGAGAAGAGGCCCTCCAGGGCTAAATAGCCCAAACTCACAAATAAAAAAATGATGAGAGGATCAATTACAGGGGAGAAAGAAGGAAAAAAAGATATGAGTAAAAAACAGAAAAAGAAAAAAGAAACCACAATCAACAGCTTCTATCCAGAAATTGAACAAAGAGCAAATGGATCAGAAGAAGATAAAGGAACACCAAGAAAAAAACTTAGAAATTTCAATGAAATGGACACAGGCTTTGGAAGAATTTAAAATTCAATTAACTCAAGAACTCAAAATTCAATTAATTCAAAAACTCAAAATTCCATTGACTCAAGAACTCAGGAAACAATCAATAGAGGCTGAAGACAATTGGGAAAAGGAAATACATGATCTAAAACAAGAAAATAATGTCTCAAATGCCCAAATTGACCAGCTGAAAAATGAATCAAAGAAGGTGAAAGATGATCTACAAAGAAAAGCAGTCCAGAAGGAGGATGAGCAAAAAGCCAGTAATTAAATTCAGTCTTTAAAAATTAGAATTCAACAACTAAAAGCAAATGACTTCACAAGGCAGCAAGAATATATAAAACAAAATGAAAAAATGAAAAATTTGAGGAAAATATGAAATACCTCATTGACACAACCACAGATCTGGAAAACAAATCTTGAAGAGACAATATAAGAATTATTGGTCTGCCTGAACATCATGACAAAAGGAAAAGTTTGGACATCATCCTACAGGAAATTATATAAAAGAACTGTCCTGACATTCTTGAACAAGGGGAAAAAGTGGAAATTGAAAGAATCCACATATCACCTCCTACATTTAATCCACAATTGACAACTTCCAGGAATATTATAGCCAAATTCAAAAACTACCAGACCAAGGAAACAATAAGAAGTCATTCAGATACCAGGTAACCACAGTTAGGATAATACAGGATCTGGCTGCATCTACATTGCAGGATTGGAAGGCATGAAATACAATATTCTGGAAAGCAAAAGAACTGGGTCTACAACCAAGAATTAACTATCCAAGGGGCAGCTGGGTAGCTCAGTGGATTGAGAGCCAGACCTAGAGATGAGAGGTCCTGGGTTCAAATCTGACCTCAGACACTTCCCAGCTGGGTGACCCTGGGCAAGTCACTTGACCCCCCCCCCCTTTGCCTACCCTTAGTACTCTTCTGCTTTGGAGCCAATACACAGTATTGACTCCAAGATGGAAGGTAAGGGTTTAAAATTTTTTTTAATTAACTATCCAGCAAAATTGACTATATTCTTGCAGGGGAAAATATGGTCATTCAACAAAATCAAGGACTTCCAAGCATTCATAAAGAAAAAACCAGACTTAAACAGAGAGTTTGCTGCTCAAACACAGAACTCAAGAGAATCATCATAAGGTAATTAAGAGAGTGGGGGGGAAAATATAATGATAATAAAATTAAATCAAAGAAATATGGTAAATATATGAGGACAATGTATTGTTCCTAGAGTCAGAGAATCTTGGTTCAAATGTCATTTCTGACCTTTACTGTCTAGGGAACTTTAGGTAAATCATTGAATATACATACGCCTCAACATTTCATCTTTAAAGTGAAGGACTGGACTAATTGGCCTCTGAGGTAAGCTACAACTCTAGACAAATAATTCACTGAATAAGGACCACAACCTGTTATGACTGGCCCTTCTAGCATTAATCATGAGTTTCTAATTAATTAATGAGAGGGTGATAAACAGGAAGATTGGCTTCAATAATTGGACTCAGTATTCTTTAAACCATGTACATATTCAGTTCTCCATTCAGATGTCCTTTTGGTTGGCTAGGTACCTTGGTCAGGTAGTTGTGGTTTGTCCTTCAAAGACCAGCGACATTACAGGGTGATATCTAGACTCCTGCATAAAATGGATTTAAGTGAAGAATAATTGCACATTGGCATCTTCCATGTCTGAGCAAGCTCTAAGTACTCCATTGCATCTGCTTCACCCATATTCATGGACATTGGAACAAATTGTTCTCATCTGTCCATTCCTTTGGGGAAAATCGTCACATGCTTGGGGTAGACATCCCCTAACTCACCCAAGAGTTTGAGATCTCTCAGTTATACTTAACCTGCATTAGCCCATCTGCAGAGATGGTGTGTAACAGAGGTGCAAACTACAGCTTCTTAGAGCCATGGTGACCTGGAAAGGTGGTAAGTGGTAGATCTGAAAAGGTAGAATTCAAACCAAATGTTCTGACTATGGAGTTTCTGTTCACTACTCTCACACACACACACTCACTCACACACACACACACACACACACACACACACAACCATTTTCTTCCCATATTCAAAAAAACCTGCAACCAGTATACCAAAGCAAAAAAGAAGTGAGATTCGTCATGATGGTGTTTGTAAATTGGCCTTTCATCATTTTGGGAGAGCTGAATGATTGTGTTTGAGGTCTGAGAAAGAAATAACTGCTAACAATCAGGTTATCCAGGGACAGCTCACTTGACGTGGTATCAGGTCCCTAAATGTCTATTCTTCTCTTTACCTTTACTTAGATTGCTTTTAACAATAACCTTTGTGAGGAGAGAGCCAAGAGACTACATGATATATTTTTGAATTTCTCTCATGGTCCATTGTCTGACTATGAGGAGGGCTGAGACGGTGCCTCAGAGAGATGATGAAGTATGCTACCCTATGTCTTGAAAGAGAGAGAGTAAACTAGAAGTGCAGACAGAGGCATACATTCTTAGATATGGCCAATGGAGAGTATTATTTTGTTTGACTATAATTAGTTGTTACAAGGGAAGGTGGATTTTGTTTTTGTTTAATAGGGGAAAAAGAGAAACATTGAAGCATTGCTTAATCCACAGGAAAAGGAAGGAAGAAAAAGAGAAAAGCCTACTATGTATCAGGCACTGTGCTGAGTGCTCTATAAATATTATTTTATTTGAATATCACAATAATCCTGGGAAGTAGGTACTGTAATTATCCCCATTATACATTTGAGGAAACAGAGACAGATAGTGGTTCAATGACTTCTCTAGGATTACACAACTAGACAGTGTCATAAGGCCTTCACTTGGTTGAATAGTGTCCATCCAACCTCTAGCCATCAGCCAGACCACTGAATATAGCAGACTTAACAAGAGCAGAAAGGGGATGACAAGTCTCACAATTGTAGCACATTATCTTATAGTTTCCTTTAAATGAATTCAATTTCCCCCAATATCATTCAAACATACTCAACTGTGGATAAATAAGAGAAATGGTCTTGTTCAATATATGTGCTCCTAAGGGCTGCTGCTTACACTTTTCCTGATAATTTCCAGGTTGCCTTGTCAGTCACATATTCTATTCTTATTGGTAGAAGCAGAGAACTGGATTAAACAAAGGGAGATCTGACTTCCTTTGTGGGAACCCAGCTCTTAAACCAAATCAGAGTCTTTTCCCAATAAAAAATATTACCTCTCTGGAAGAAATGGGTACATTTTTCTGGCAGGTGCACTTTTCAGGTAAGTTAAGTGAAAAAAACTAGCCATAAATGTTTCAACTGGAACAAATATACATTGAAAGCCACTGAGAATCTGAAAGTAATTTTGAAAACCAAATGACCAAATATGGAGAACCAGATTAATCAAGTCAAAGATGGGCTATTGATGTTTTGTAAAGATCAGTACATGCTAACAGATCAATTCATATGTTCAGCATCATACAGGGAGGCAGGTGGCAGAGTACCTGAAATACTGGGACTGGAGTCAGGTAGACCTGAGATCACATACTGTCTCAGTCACTAACTAGCTGTGATCCCATGCAGATGACTTAACTTCTTTGCCTCAGTTTCCTCAGATGTAAAGTGGGAATAACAGCAGTATCTACCTCCCAGGGTTACTGTCAGAATTAAATGAGACCACCAATCAATAAACCATCATGTAGTCCCTACTATGTGCCAGGTAATATTTGTAAAGTGTTTAGCACAATTTCTGGTACATAGTAAGTCCTACCTAAATGTTTATTCCCTCCTTTTACCCTTCAGGTATTAATATTTCTGGATTATGCACTAAATGGATTTAAACTTTACAATATTTTTTTACAAATCATAAGAACACATAGTCTAGCATTGTGTGTGTGTGTGTGTGTGTTTTAAGAGACCAAAGTCATAGTGGTTCATATGTGGTGGGAGATGGGCAGAATAGGATCCAAAGCTATCATAACTTCAAGGAGAGATCTCTTTTTATATAGACTCTTCACTGATGCTATATCTAACAGTCTTTGTTCCTCAGGGACATTGAAAGAATAAGTATAACTTGGCCATGGTATCACAGATGGCATGTGTCAGATGAAGGACTTAAACCTAACTCTAAGACCAGATTTCTAGATTTCAATAATAATCATTTTGGTTAAAATAAAGTAAGTGCTCTTATTATCCCCATTTTTCAGATGGAGAACCTGGGTCCGAAAGAATTTAAATGATTTGCCCAGCATCAAAGAGCTAATAAATGTCTGAGGTTTTGGACCCAAATGTTCCTGGCTCTGAGACTAGCCCTCTGTCTACTACACCTTCTACCCATCTCTTCCATTTTATTTTGGAAGATATCAAATCAGGGATAAAATTGAAGGTGAATTTTGACTAAGGAGAAAGTGGCAGGTTTAGGGAACAAGCAAACTAAAATCGAACTACATTAATGGAGTCAAAGAAGTTTCTGAGGTGATAAAATTAGATAAAGGAAGAGATGTCAAGGGTAGATTAAGAATTTTGGCTTCCAGGACCTCTAAAGGAAATCCATGAATCCTTGAGGATCTCTGAGCTCAAGCTGAAAAAATAGAATATAGGTCAGACATTAGACTGGCTTAAGTGAGACTCTTTTTTTAGGGGGCAGGAGTTTATGTGAAGGGGAGATGTACTGGTGATTTCATTGATAGAGAAAACTCACTTCCCTGATGCAAGTTGACATCAGCCTTCAAAACTTGCCAGGGGCACAGAAAGGTTGTTACTTACCCTAGGAACACAAACCACTTGGCCCAGGATAACTTGAATCCGGATCACCCTTGCTCCCAAATCAGTTCTTTATCTCACCAGCATATTGCTTCTACTTACTATGCATTTGAGTGATCCAAGTGTGACAGAAAAGCTGCCTATGGTAATTCTGTAGTTAAATCAGGGTTCTGTGCTCAGAATGTTAAAGTTGACCCAGTCTGGTTGCTGGACAAGAAATATTTTGTTATAAAAGGAGGGAAACACATTTTTTACAAGCACACTCAGACTAAGTCTGCTTGCTCATTTGAGTCTCTGCTGCTCCTGTCTCAAAGTCTTTTCTGTCTCTGAGGGTAAGGGCAAAGAAGAGGCAGAAACTCTGGGCATAACTGCCATCCCTGATGCTTCTACTGTCCCACTACATTGCAGTGTGATAGTGGATCTTATAGGTATGTGGTCATACATGTAGGCTCTTCTGACTTCTCAACAATGCAGCAAATAGGGTTAAAGAAAGAGAAGGAAGCTTATAGGGGATGGTAAGCATGAAACAAGATCAGAAATATGGGATACACAATAGAAAGAACTTAATTTGTGCATTGAGGTGGTAAAATGGAAAGAGTTAAATGAGTTAAACTGGCTTCAGATGCTTACTAGCTGTGTGACCGAGCAAGTCACTGAACTGTTTACCTCAGTTTCTTCAACTATAAAATGAATTGGAGAAGGAAATGGCAAATTACTCCAGTATCTTTGCCAAGAAAATCCCAAATGGAGTCACGAAGACTCAGACACAACTGACACAACTAAACACAAAATAAGTGATAGTTAATTGATTGATTGATTGATTGATTGGCATCACTATCAGTATTCTCTATCACTCCAGGCATCTTATCACATTCCATATCTCCTAGCCTATTTTCACCAATCATATAATCAGGTTCCTCAGGTTTCCTGAATAATCCACTAAAGTGTGTGGTCAAAGCTTCCATTTCCTCTTTGTCACTGAGCATACATAGTAATAACTACTAAAGACTCACATCTTATTTTAAGAGAAACAGGAAGGAAGAATAAGAGGAAATAGAAATACAAAGGATAGCCATGGGTTTTATAATATGGGCCTATGCCAATGTTATTCATATATTCCATCTTAATGCAAAATTAAAACTCAGTGGCATGGTGTAATGAAAAAACTAAAAAGGACCAAATTTGGAGTCAGAGGATCAGGATTCAAATCCCAGCTCTCCATTTACTACTTGTACATCCTTCAGAAAACTACTTAAATTCTCTGACCCTCAGTTTCCTCATTTATAAAATGCAGAGAAGATTCTTGGCCCAAGTGAACTCAGAGGTCTCTTTCATATTTAAATCTATGATCCTAGACTAGAGCTTTAAAGCTACCCTAGAATAAGGTCTGGGTTTTAAACTATTATAAAAGTTTTACATTTTCATGCCCCTTTCAAAATTAAAGATGTGTTGCATTGGAATAAATTATAATAAGAAGGTGGTAAACCTTATGAAGAACTTTATTAATAAATAGACTAATGTCAAAAGGAAAAATGCTGGAGGCTGCTGCTTCTTTGCTTCATTTATAGGTTTTGAGATCCTGTGGGGTGGGGGACAAGTACAAGCAAAGATAACAAAACTCTGGATTTTCAGACCCCTTAGCTAGGAAACCCCAATTTCCATCAGATGTCAAGTTCCATTTTGTAAACTAAAAAAGTCAATAGAACTTAGGGGACTGAGCAATCACTTTTTTCTTCTCTTTGTTATTTTAGTTCCTATTATAGAATCAGTAAACAGATAAAGGCAAGGTATTGCTGTATCAGGCATACCTAGCTCCACTTAGATAAATTAAATAAGCCCATAGGTTAACTGAAAGACACTTAAACAGTTTCAAACTTTACTCTGATGCTTCAAATTTCAAAGTTTCAAAAGCAGTCAGGCCTGCAGGAAAATCTACTGCAACAATTGAGCAAAATCAGTGCTCCTGAGAGGCTACAAGGGAAAAGGAGGTGGTGGGGTGGGAGGCAGGAGGATTAGACTAACAAACTTAACTCTCATAAAATATGCTATTAATGAAGATCTCCATAAACTCTCTGAGTACAAGAATTATATCCTAATCATCTTTTTAAATTTACCATTAATAAGCCTTAAAAATGTTTGTAGAATGAATGATCGAACAATTGACCTAATGAATAAAGATAGATATCTTCAAAATGCTTACTTTTTGTTCTAAGCTGGTATTTCATTTATCATTATTGGAGAGTTTGGGATACTTTGGGGTAGGAGAAGAAGGTGTACAAGTAATATCATTTGAAAATTTCAAGGAATTTTCAAATACATTCAACATTCAACTTTCTAGTAATTAGTTTTCCCAACTTAAAACATTTAGGCAATTTTGTTAGTAACTTCATTTTAATGTTGGCAACCAGGCACATTCACAGATATACATAATAAAGAAATAAATGAGTGCAAGTGTATAGGTAGCTGGTGTCCTACTAAGTACTTCACTGGTCTTGTTCCACCCTATCAAGATAAAAACCTCCCCCAGCATTCATGGCATATTTTCTTTCTTTCTTTCTTTTTTTTTTTTTTGCCTTTACTAGTGAAAAGAAATGTTTTGCATGTTACCAATTTTATTTTGTGTGCTGCATTTTATGGACAATTTCATTATTTCATTTATTGAGTTAGGGAAAGTGTATATTATCAGAATTAATATTTTATTATAAAGAATTATATTAAAGGGGCAACTAGTCATTTAGTGGATGGAGAACCAGGCCTAGAGATGAAAGGTTCTGAATTCAAATATGGCTTACGATTTGTCCTAGCTATGTGACTCTGAACAACTCACTTACCCGCATTGCTTAGTCCTTATTATTCTTCTGCCTTGGATAGTGTTGGTTCTGTAATGGGGCGGGGGGAAGAGCTTTTTAAAAGAATTTTGTGCATAAAAGTGTATTTTTCAGTCATCTCTGGCTAAAGATTAAAGTTTTTGGTGGTCATGGGGACTTACCCTCCTATTTCCCATAGGTTCAATTTATCAACATTTGCATTTTTGACTTTTGTCTGTTTTCTAGGAACTTTATACCCTTGAAGGTTGAGAATGCATCTCTAAAATACCTACTTTTTTGCTAAAACTGGTACTTTATTTGTCATTGTTGGAGAATTTAGGACTTAATTGACTATGAGAAGTATGCAGCTGAGGTCATCTGCAGATTTTCAATGACTAGATTTTACTACTTCAAGAACAATTGAGGTAGGTAGTTTATAATGAAGACTTTTCTGCAAAGATAGTTAAAGAGGTAGGAAGGAAAACAGTGTGTGAATGGTTGTATCAATAGGAACCAGCCAGTATTGGGGTTACAAACTAGATGACTGAAGAGTGTTACTTAACACAAGTAGTTTGGTCATAGCTGGGTGTCATAGAGTTAGAAAATCATAGAATTATGAAACTTGAAAAGACATTATAGACATCATGTAGCCCATTCTCTTCATTATAAACATGAGGACACTAAGGTTTATAGAGATTAAAGGACTTCCCCAAGGTCACACAGATACATAAAAATGGACCTAGAACCCTGGTTTCCTAATTCTCCAGCCAATTAATTTCCTTTTTTAAAAAATCACCCCTGAGTTACCACTCCTGATTCCAAGAGAGAATTAGTCACTCAGTCATCAAGTATTAATTAAGTTCCTTCCATCTAGAGGGCATTATGGCAGAGAAGAATCCAAAAGTAGAGGCTATCAAGTACTGGGGCATTTAAATCCTTTAAGTCACGAAAGTATATTTCAAGTATCTCTGTTTATTTCCTCAGTAAAAGTTTGAATTCAATTTCCCCCTAATTCCAACTCTCATATGCATGAGTCCATGATTTCATAATGTGTAGTAGGAAAGGTAGAGTAGTGGACAGAATGTTGGGCTTAGGTTCAGAAAGATGAATTCAGATCTTGAATTTGAAACATGTCTAAGACACATATTAGTTGTATAACTCTGGAGAAATCACTTAACCTTTTTCAGTCTCAGATTCATTACATACCAATAGTCAAAAGGCACTTATTAAGTCTCTATAAGGGCCCAGGCACTCTAGAAAGCCCTAAGGGCACAAAGCAAAAGGTAATACCTGTTCTCAATGAGTTTACAGTCTAATGGAGGGGACAACAAAGAAACAGCTATACAGAAACAAGATAGGTACAATTTGGAGATAATGAAAGGAGGGATGGCACTAGCATTAGGGAGACCTGGAGAATTCTTTCTGTAGAAGGTAGGATTTTAGTTGGGACTTGAAAGAAATGAGGAAATTCAGAAAGTAGGGATGAGAATGTACAGTTCCAGGCACAAGCCACTCAGTGAAAATGTCTGGAGTCAGAGATGGTATTTTATATAAGATATGGAAAGGAGGCCAGTGTCTTTTGATCACAAAGTGTGTGATGGTGAGATATAACAAGACTGGAATGATACAAAAGGGGGCAGATAATAAAGAGCTTTGAATGCCAAAGGATTTTATATTTGACCCTCCAAGTGAGAGGTAACCCCTGAAGTAAAGGGAATAGAGAGTGACATAGTTCTGTAATTTATGAAGATTGATTTGACAGCTTAGTGGAGAATGGACTTGAATGGGAAGGACTTGTGCAAGAAGACCATTCAGAAAATTATTAGAATAGTCCAAGCAAGAGGTTATAAGAAGTTACACCAGGAAGATGATAATATCAGAGAAGAAAAGGGGGCATATATGAGAGATGTTACAAAGCTGAGATATGAAGAGAGGGAATGAGATAAATTATGAAAATAAAGTCAATGAGATTTGTGAACATATTGGATATGTTCCCCCATTTTTATATATCCCTTTGTGTATTCATTCATCAAGGAAGATAGTATAGTGAGAGAGAATAAGGAGTTAAGAATAATACCTAGGCTAGGCTAGACCTTGAACTCTAGTTTCTAGGGTGATGTTGTCCCAATTAAATTACCAAAAATATTTTGCAGTAACTTTGTGTTTGACAAAAGTAAAGATTCACTTTTTTTTCTAAACCCTTGTACTTCGGTGTATTGTCTCATAGGTGGAAGATTGGTAAGGGTGGGCAATGGGGGTCAAGTGACTTGCCCAGGGTCACACAGCTGGGAAGTAGCTGAGGCCAGGTTTGAACCTAGGACCTCCTGTCTCTAGGCCTGAAAATTAACTTTTTAGGAATAAGAATTCACTATATGGTAAAAAATTTGGGGGGATCCTAGAAAGTAGTCTAGCAGAAACTAGATATAGACCAATATTTTACACCATTTACCAAGGTAAGATAGAGAGGAATATATGACCTAAGCATAAAGGGAGCTATCATTAGCAAATTAGAACAGGAAACATTACCTATTAGATTATAAATAGAATAATTTATTAATGGCAGAATTTGATTCCAGATTTCTACAATTCTGGACCCAGAACTCTATCCAATACAACATTCTGTGGTGTAATAAAGGAATATTGCAGGGAGGTAATAAGGGGATTAGGCTATAGGTAGTAGGAAAATTAAGGCAGAGGTATGGTTGGAATAGAGGACAGGCACTGTGGATAGGGTTATGTGAATACCTAAAGCAGTAAAGTGGATGAGGAAGGTACAATGGTGAAGGCTGGTAGTTGAGGTGGAAGGAGAAGTAAGGGAATGTCTGAGTTTAGGGAATATAAACACGGAGGTATAAAGAGTTGCAAGGGAGAGGATGAGTTAATCTAAGGCAGGCAAGAGCAGCAGGGAAACACAGACTGGATACTCAGGTTAGAGACAAAACACTGAAGGGAAACAGACTGAGCCCTTCAAGTAAAAGGGACACTTTTACAGAGCAAGGTTAGAGCCAGCCAAGAACGGCTTGAAACTGACTTGAGGCTTCTAGTCAGTTTCACAGGTTCATTAAGGAAGGGACTAGAGGAAGTATTGAAGTTTCACTTCCTCCAAAATGGATACCTCCAGCTTCCCTCAAACTCCAGAGAATGTTATTCCTCTCTCTCCTCCTCCCTCTCTTATTAATCAACTAATGAAGTAGCCAAAGGGTTTTGATTAAAGACAAATGCTGTTTATTGTTTTCTAGGGTTAATTGGAAAGGTCAGAGGATATTAGGTAACCCTAACAGCCGCCTAGAGAAAGCTTCAGGTGGGGGAAGGGATACAGGAATGGGAGACTGAGTAGGGACCAGCCTACTCAGCCCTGTGAGGGTTTGTAGCCAAAAAGGGGTAGGAAAGTTGGATACAATGATTCAATAGATAAATTTGTAACAAGGGTAAAGCCCTATTTGACTAAACTCTCAAGATTTGAAACTAACACTCATATCTACTCTCCTTTCAAAACTCAGACATTCAGGTAGGGAAAATGAAGATGGGAATAAGGAAGGCTAGGAGATTCAAAGGAATTAGCACATTTTTAAAGGAAAAGCTGCAAAATATAGGCCAGGTTTCAATCCCAAGAAGGAGCTCAGATTGACCCTGATCCTCTCCACGAGTTCCCAGGGCCAACTCACTTTCCCAAGATTCTAAAACCCTTTAGCAACTGACAGAAGAACTCTGCAGCAAAGCCTGCAAGACTGTTATACACCCTCTTTGCACCACAGTGGTTTCTTGTGAAAGAGAGCATGGGCCTCAAAGTTGTGATGTAATTTATTACCCTTAATTGTCTCTATTTCATGATATGCTTTCGGGTTTCTATGATGGGCTAGGTTAGTCCTAGTGTTGCTTTTGAACAAATTTTGCCCACATCCACAATATGGGAAAAGCCAGTAGTGGAAAAACTATAATATCAAATTCACATCTAGAACCATTTAGCTTAATTTCTTATTAAATATCTATTAAATTCAATTTAATTAACAACTAATTACTGGTTCTCAAACCTGGAAAAGTGTACCACTGATGAAACTGTAGTGTAACATAAGCTCTTTGAGGGTAGGAAAAGTTTTTATTTTTGGCTTTTCTTCCGGAGCACCTATCATAGAAGGCAGGTAATTAATGTTTGTTGAATCAAAAATGGTGATCTCTATTATGATATATTCCAAGGAATCTGAATAATTCCAATGAATAGAAGGGAAATCCAAGGTATAAAAAAATCTGTACGAAGACATTTTGTTTTATTAAATTAAAGATTTCTTTGTCAACTAACAAACAGTATAATGGAGTCATGGGTTTTTTTCCCATCTTTTAGTGAATTTCAAAATGGTCAATATGTGCTAAATTTGAATATCACTTGTGAAGGTTTCTTTGTTAACCTCCTAATAAACTCATTAAGTATGTTCTAAATTCATGTACAGAGAATCTTATAAACTTTTGTATGAATAGGAAAGTAAACCTATAGGTTAGCAGTTATTGATGGCATCTCCGTTACCTCTTTTGTTACCAATAAAGTGCAAAAAATTTTCCATGCCTTTGGATGGTTCTCTTCTTTAGTTACCTTGTTCAGTGATCCCTCAGCACCATGAAAATTATTACACCTTGAATTTCTCTCCTTATACTTGACGCAAAGTAACTCCTTTATCATCTTTGGGTATTTTAGTGCTGTTCTACCATCTTGGTAAGCACATCCTAAATTGTGAAGTTAGAATCCAAGTTCCCCTGTCCTTGATGGAGAAAATTATTCATTATGATGATTTTTAAATATCTCTTCAATTCTATTCTCCTCTTTTCATTCTTAAATGTCTTTGGGATTTTGATTAGTTCAATGTCTTGCCAAGCTTTATTTAAACTAGTTTTCCCCTCCACTGCTTCTTTTTTATGAGACGGTACTGCTCATAATCATCCATCATCTTTCTTATTTAGATTTTACAAACAAGTTTATATTCTAACCCAGTATTGCCTTTGGCAACTAACTCTCTGTTTGGCATATAAGTCAAAAGTGTGCTAAGACACTTTTATGTTGTCACAATTAATTTATGTTAGTTAAACTTCTTTATAAAATTATTATAATTGATATGAATATTATTTATGTTTTTCATTCCCCATATTGATTTTCTATTACTTAACATACAACACTGAGTTGTTTCCATCATATGCCAAATATCTTTCTCATTATTATTCTTTATTTTTCCTATTTACTAATTCTAATCTTAATTCTGAAAAATTGCAGGTGAGATTGTATAGAGAGTTAGTTCAAGGATAATTCGTACAACAATAACAAATCCTTTCCTGTCAATAAAAAATATAATGTACTTTATTTTTATGATGTTATTTGGTACTTATAAGGACTTATCAATTCTTTTCTCAAAAGTATTTATGATGGAAAACAAGATATTTATTCTGTTTAATAACTGATTTTCTTTTTTAAAAAGTTTTTGTGGGGGACAGCTAGGTAGCTCAGTGGATTGAGAGTCAGGCCTAGAGACAGAAGGTCTCAAATCTGGCCTCAGACACTTCCCAGCTGTGTGACCCTGGGCAAGTCACTTGACCCCCATTGCCTACCCTTACCACCCTTCTGCCTAGGAGCCAATACACAGAAATTAAAGGCTTAAAAAAAAGTCGTTGTTTTAAGTTTAGCTAGTCAACTTAAGGATAGATATGGAGAGAGATGAAGAAGGAAGAAGAGAACAAGGGAAGTAGAGAGGGAGAGAAAAGGAGGGAGAATGAGAGAAGGGGGAGAAAGAGGCAGAGGTGAGGAAGTGGAAAGGATGGGATGGGTGAAGAAGAGAGAGGGAGAGCTGGATCATTTTTCTCTTCTTAAAGCAGTCTGATGGCCTTAGGTCCTTAGGAGCTTACCATACTGGTGACAGAATTTAGAGTGGTCACTTGATTGGATTTAGCTTTACTACAGCTCATAACTCCTATCACAAATTATCTGCTAAGCTGGTGAGGAATGTAAGTGTGTACCATCAATCTTGACATATATATATATTTTTTTTAAATAAATATACATATATAGGGAGACAGGCATATATTTGTATTATTTTAATAAAGAATTCACTTTTCTTTTTGTTTTTGAAAAAAAACAAAAGTCATAGTTCTGAGTGGCTGTCAAGCTGCCAGAAATCAAAGACTTCAGAGTGGCCCTTACACAGTTTATTCCAGAATATAGTTTTACTGATAAGGGTAGATATCAAAAAAAGGTTGGAAATTATTGGACTATACAACTAGATAACATCAGCATCTAGTGGCCATTACATTCACTGCAGTTACAACTCAATAGGATATTCAGAACTCTGGAGAAGGTATGGAGAAGGCATTGTTGATCTATATGTTAGTCCATACTTTGGTGAAAGTGATAGTCCCAGATAGAAGACAAATGGAAGTAAGATAGCTCTAAGCAAATTTAGGAATTAGGATTAATTTCATCTCAGTGCCACCAGCCTTAAAATGCTGTACTTTCTCCTGCCCATCCCTGATGCTCTGTCCAGCCAGAGTGCCTGGTACACTTTTGTTCCATGCCCTTCCTGTCCTATGAAGAGCAGATCTCAGGACTTCAATCTACATTAAGCCATTACATTCTACATGCTTTTAACAGCCACAAAATCTTTAGATGAGCTCTAAAGGTGAAAATTCGCACCCAAATTTGAGCAAGGCTTATGGAATTTCAGATATTCCCAGTATTCCTGTAATCAAACTTCTAAGGTGGTCAAATATAAGGGAGGAGCTGAAATAAAATATAGTAAAAAATAAAGTGGCATACGCAGAAGTATTATTGGAGCTGAGGGTTAGAAGGGAAGATTGCAAAGAGCTTTAAAAGCCAAACAGAGGGGTTTATATTTTACTCTGGAGTGATAGAGAACCACTGCTTATTGAGCATACTTCTACTTAAGAAAATCACTTTTGACAGTTGAGTGGAGGATGGATTAGAATAAGGAGAGACTTGAGGCAAAGAGACCAATCAGAGGGCTAATTAGTAACATCTCATCTATAAATAGGAACATTTGGTGATGTTCCAATATGGATGGGAAATACTACTCTTTGAATTTTATGTAGGACATCCTCAATTTCCAGAAGACTATAAAGATTCCTCAGAGAAATCAATGATTATTCAAAAGTAACACATAAGTAAAGCAAAGTACTTGGGAAATTTATGTTGCCTATATAGGTCATATAGTTGGATGTTTAGCTTATTAAGTTATGACAACTATAAGTTGTAACCTCACTATTTGGAACTAATATAATTTTTTCTCTTCATATTTTAAGCATGAACTTTTTATCTTATTTAGTAGAATTAATTTTAATTAATTAATTAATGATCAAATTTATTCTCATTTGTCCCAACCCCTCACCACAGAAGCTATCATTCAGGAGACTGACATAATTCATATAAATTAAGCCTTTCATGTTTCCACTTTTCAGTTCACTCTCTAGAGGTAGCATTCACAATTTATTCTACATAAGGGGGATGAAGATCCCAAATTGATTGAATTATCAAAATATCTTTATTTCAAGTGACTTAAATTAACTCAGTGTACATTAGTTATCTCACAAATCTTCCTAATAACTTTGTAGGATGTGGACAGAACATTTGGGTTATCTGTAGGTTAGGAGGAATGGAAATACTAGCTAGTCAAGCAAATAACCAGAACAATTCAAGTCTCCATGGATCCCAATCAAGCAGTTTATAGAACTGGAGAACTAGCATAGATCCTGGCACATAATAGGCATTAAATGCTTGTTCACTAACTGACTGACTAAAAGATACAGCATAAAAATAAATCGCCTTTCTACTCTATGAACATATTTTGCCTCTACTAGAATGAAAAGCATAGCATATCATAATCCTTTAAGAATCCAAACTGCAAGCCAATTATGGAACAATAGAGAGCCTCGTAGTTGACATAAATGGTCCATATCCTATTACTCATATAGAAATACATGGGAGAAGTACATAAGACATCAAGAAAGAGATGAATGCCTATAAAAGGAAGTGGACCTATATGGTTATGAATGGATATCATGCAGTATACAGACCAAGAAAAGGGTTTTTAACCTGTGGCTCCAAGAAGTTATGGTATGCTCAGAAGCCACATCCCACCAGGGTGAGGGAAGTCTAAGGTCTTCAAACCTACCAGGAAGTAAGAGGGATGTCTACCCCAAGCAAGTGAAGACTTCCCCTGGTAGAAATGGTGGATGAGAACAATTTGTTCCAACAACCATGAAAGTGGCGGAAGCAGGTGCTAGAGAGTACTTAAGAGTTTTTTTAAGACATCAAAAATGCCAAGATCCTCCATTGCATCCTGGACCATCAGCAGCTGTCCTGACTTTTGTCTTGCCACTGGACTTTGATGATTCTGGAAAAGAGAGTGAAGGTATGGGCTTTACACAACTCTCCCTTACTTAAAATCCTATTTATGAGCAAATCAAGACAGATCTTCTTCAAAAACAAAGGATGAACAGGTTTCACCAGACTTCCACAGTGTTACATGGCATGAAAAAAGTTTAAGAACATTGAATCTAAAAGGAAGGCCCTTAAAAGCATTGGTTGGAACACTTGTAGAGAATTTCCATGAGGACATGGATAAGTATCACAAAGGATGATAAGGTATAAATGTTTAGCAATCTTCACCGAAGTACATGTATACATCTTGATACATCTCTATTTGGTATAGGGAGCTCATATTCTATCTATATTGTGGTCAATAAAAAGAAAATCCAATCCTGTTTGTTGGTTTCACTGTTATTCATTGCCGAAGGTTTTCTTTTTAAATCAGTCTATTGAATTTCTTCCTAAGACAAATGTTTGAAAAGAATTCATTGCACTTCTGGGTGAATATGGTTTCAAGCAGAGTAAATGTATTCTTGAGGGGTCAGTACCTTCTCACCAGATGTGCTCCTATTTTATTTGGCTGTGACATGTGGATTGAATGTTTTCATTAGCCTGAAACCCAGATCTTTTGCCTTTGAAACCTTTTTCTTTCTCCTGCCTGTCTTGTCACAGTTTATTAGAAGCCCATTTTGTTCTTTGGAATTGGATTCGCCTCTTCTATGCATGATGGGACTTTTGTCTCTTCACCTGAGAATTGTAAATTATGAGATAATTCAGTAATACTCTAAATCAAGGAATTTAATAAAACTGTTATGTTGAATAAAATAAGGATATTGTAAAAGAAATTAGTCTAAAATATGTGGCCTGCCTTCAAGGAATCATAACCTGGCACACATACGGAAAGCCTAAATTTTATGTAAGATAAATACAGATTTTAAATTTAAATACATATATTTATATATCTCCATAGAGGCAGTTCAAATTATAATATGATATAGTTGGAAGCAGCCCATGCTGCAGTTAAGAGCAGTAGAAGCCCTTCTATATATCCTAATTTTTATTTCTTTGTTTCCATTAAAAAGAAGGGAGAAAAAATATTTTTAAACCTAAATGTTTTATCTTTGGTATCATACCCAAAGTGAAGTGTCCTGGCAAGTTTCAATTATGGTTCTGCAGTCACTTTGAGGAATACAAATATGGACAAGTACCCAATTTCCATTTTATTCATCTTTTATGAATGAGTAACTCAAAATGGAAAAAAAATCCATAAACTTTCACATTTTGCCTATGGCTGATCTTCATGAGAAATATTGTTTTGTGAAAAAGTAATGAAATATTATAAGCAGTTTACTAAGTATTTTAAAACACACAATAAAAAATATTCCTATTATAATTTACCTGTGACCTTGGGCAAGTCACTTCTCTTCTTTGGACAAATTTATTTTCTCATCTCTAAAATGAGAGGATTGGAATAGATGGTCTCTGAGGCACTTTTCTCTTCTAAATCTATGATCCTATGATCTAATTAGAGTTCTCCACCCCCATTCCTTTCTTCTTATTTCTGGAATTGTACCGCATAAGGACTATATTAGGCCCCCTCTTCCCACTCTGCCCTGAAACACAATATAGAGAAATGGGTGGAAGTTGAGAAAGATGATAATAGGGTCATAGAACTGGAAGGAACCTCAAAGGTCATCAAATCCAACAGGGGAGAAATGGTTTGACGAAGGTCACACAAGTAACAGATAATAGAGGAAGGATTTGAAGCTAGCTCTATTGAGCCTAAGCCAGTGGTATTTCCACTGAGCTATGATGTCTCTTGAGTTAATCTATAGAAGATATAGCACAAGGAGAAGCCAGGGGGCTGAGTTCTATTGATACAACAAGATTTAAAGTTGATCTATTTTGAGAGGAGCTTCTAGCTCAATTGTGTCAGAAATGGAACAGGACATAAGTGGATATCTCAGCCGTCTGCAGAATCCTATTTTATAGGTCAGGCATCACTCCTCCAGGTGATGACTTTCTGTGGTTCGGCATTTCACTTCACCTGACAAGAACTAGCTCATTATAACAGGCAGGTAAAGCCAGTTCTAACGGAGAGCAACACAAAATATCCTATGCCCCCAAAACATGAACACCTAGATTTTTGCTTTGTAATGATTCCCAAAGGAAAGCCAGAGGGCATGTTGTAGCTAGGTAGCTTCTTATAAGAGTTTCAATTATATCCAAAAAAAGTGTGTAGTGTTAAGAAGGGCAATAATCCATCACTTCCTTGGGGGTTTGGCGAAGGACCATAGTTGTTGTTTCTTTGTTTTTTTTTTTCTATTCACGTTTCATTTTAAATTTAATTTTCATTAATGTGTCATAGAATCATAGATTTAGAGTTAAAAAGGACCTTAAAAACCTTCTAGTTCATACCACTCATTTTACACATTAGGCAAATGAAGTCCATAGAGTTGTTAGGTCCAAAATCACACAGGCAAATAAATCCAAACCATGTTTTATTGTTTCCAAATTCAGGGCTCGTCCTACAGCATTTCACAAACTCTTTAAATTAATTTTATTATTTTTGTCAATTAACATGAATTTATTTTCTCCTTCTTCTACTCTATTTTATTTTCTCATCTCTAAAATGAGAGGATTGGAATAGATGGTCTCTGAGGCACTTTTCTCTTTAAATCTATGATCCTATGATCTAATTAGAGTTCTCCACCCCCATTCCTTTCTTCTTATTTCTATGAACAATCAAAAAAAAAAAAAGAAAGCCTTCATCACAATTATAAAAGAGAGATAGATAGACAGACAGATAGACAGCAATAGAAATAGATATTTAGTCAAGCAAAGCAAATTTCCACATTGGCATATCCGAAAATGTTATATGTCATTCTGTATTTTAAGTTCATACTCTCTCTAGCAAGAGAGTATACTTCTTCTTTAGTCCTTTGGAATCCTGATTTGCTTTGGCATTGATTGGAATTCTAAAGTCTTTCAAAGTGGCTGCCTTCATAATGTTGTTCAGTTATGCATCATGTCATTTTCCAACTCATTTATTTTATAATTATTATGCCAAACACTTATGAATTTCTAATTTTGTGACCATGCCTCTATAGTATAGCAAAAGAGCAAGATCACAGGATACTAAAAAGCATAAGGCATTAGCACACCAGTTACAGGTTAATAAACCCATCTCTGGCATATCAACTAGGTTGTGTTATCTGATTTATCATGAAGTGGATTTATCTTCAAGTCCTGATGTACCTCATTTTGCCTAATAGCTGTGTTCCCCAAGATTTTTGTGGAAACAATTTTGTAAATAAATAAAATTTTCAAATGAACTTTGAAAGCATTCAAATGAACTCATGATCTACCTATTATCTAAAAAGAAAATTAATGTTTAATGTAAATTGAGGAATTGAAGTGATACCAGGGATAGAGTACTTGAACAGAGTTAGAAAGACTAGAGTCCAAAAATAAGGCAGTGAGGTGGAGCAGTGACTAGAGTGCTGGGCCTAGAATAAGGAAAATTCATCCTTGTGAGTTCAAATCTGATTACAAACACTTAATAGTTATATGATCTTGGGCAAGTCTGTTTGCCTCAGTTTCTTTATCTATAAAATAGAGATAAGAATAGCACACTCAACTTCCAGGAGTGTTGTAAAGAACAACTGAGAAAATAATTATAAGTGCTTATAACACTTATTACTTGGCACATAGCAAAATAGAATTAGCTAGTATTATTAAATAATTATACCTTAATTCATCAGTTTGTTAAGTCTATATTTTTATACCATAATTGATTTTCTTAGAAGTAGATTCACTTGTAACTAATTTCTAAATGGAAAAGCCTTTAAATCTGTAAATTTTTTTCTAATATGGCTTTCTTAGTTGTTATTCACATACTGTATGTAATATGTCAAAAAGTTGTTCTTTTGCTAAGGAGGCATGATGATATGCATGAGAATCTTTCATGAATAACAGCCAGAAAATTTCAGAACTGGAAGTGACCTCTGTAGTTATGGAGTCCAATTCAAACCTGTACAAAAATATGTTCTACAAACTATAAGGTACCATCTCATACCTAACAAATTGGTTAATATGATGACAAAGGAAAATGATACATTGGGGGTGATTTTGGAAAATTGGGACACTAGTACATTGTTAGTGGAGCTTTCTGTAGAGCAATTTGGAACCATGACCAAGAGCTACAAGACTGTATATCCTCTTTGACCCAGAAATACCACTACTAGTTCTGCATCACAAAGAAATCAAAGATAGGGGGAAAGAACCTACTTATACAAAGATATTTATAGCAGATCTTTTTGTGGTGGCAAAGAACTAGAAATTGAAAGGATATCCATCGGTTGGGGAATGGCTGAATAAGCTATGGTTTATGGTGGTAATAGAATATTGTTGTGCCATAAGAAATGTCAAAAAGAATAATCATTAAATAAAAAAAACCTGGAAAGACTTATAAGAAGTGATACAAAGTGAAGTGAGCGGAACCAGGAGAACATTGTACACAGTAATAGCAATAATTAATAATGATCAACTGTGAATAACTTGGCTATTATCAGAAATACAATGATCTAAGCAACTCTAAGAAATTCAGGATGAAAAAAGCTATCCATGAATGCAGATTGATCAATATAATTTTCATCTTATTTCCTTCAGTTTTTTTCTCTTAAAAACAAGATTCTTTCACATGATGAACATGGAAATATGTATTGCATGATAGCACATGCATAACTTATATCATATTACATTAGGAAAAGGGAATGGGAGGAGGGAGAGAACATGGATTACAAAATATCAAAAAACAATTATTCAAGATTATATCTACATGGAATCTAGAAAATAAAAATATAATTTTAAAAAGTTTTTTTAAAGAATCTGTTCTATAAAATATCAGATATATTGTTATCTGGTGTCCAACCAGGGAGAACCTATCACTTCTACTCTATCTACTTTTGGATAATGCCATTTATTCAGCTTAGAATTATGTTGCCTAGGGAGAAAGATAATGTTGATATTGCTAGTACATAAAAAGGTAATGATGAAACCAAGAAGACCTAGGTTTGTGCCTCTGATAAATACTATCTCTAAGACTGTGCTCAAGTAATTTATCCTCTTAGTGTGCTAGGTAATTTGCTAAAACAACAAATTGCACAGAAAGTGACTACTTTCACAGAAATGTAGGAGTTTCCTTGCTAAGCAGTCTACTTTTGCAATGAAATAAAATGACTAACCCTTATCCCTATCCATAATTGTTCAGAATCTTCTCTTTAGATCAGACCTCAAGTCATATCTTTGCAACTTCTGCTGAGCATTGGAAGCTAATAGTAGCATTACTTCTGCCCTATGGAAAATATGTCTAAATACTCAAAAATATATCTTTTCCCTAAATTTCTTTCAAACAGTCTTCTCATGGTAAAAGCTTAGAGTCCATTACAGTCGCTGGTTGCCCTTATCTGTTCACCAGCTTGTCAATCACTTTCTCGAAATGTATTTGAACTTCACACATGAGGTCTGCCTGGGGCAGAATACTATAACATTGTCACCTCCTTATTCTTGGACACTATAATTTCCTTAAAGTAACTGAAGTTAAAAATCAAGCATAAAATGCATACTTAAGCATATAGGAAAAAAGATCTAATTTGCATCATGCGCCATCTTTTCTTTTAATTTCAGAATTTTTTTTACTCTTTAACTTTCAGAAATCCATTAATTCCCTGGTGTGGATATTACTTCCACTACCTAGATGGCAAGAGCTTAAAAGTCATCACAGCTGAAAAGTATATCATTTAGAGGTAAGTCTTCTGATAATGAGTCTCCCTACGTATAACTAGCCTGTTCATCAGACAACAGGCTCACAATCCATCACCAGATCTGAACTCAAAGTTGGAGTTCCATCTCAGTGGATAAAACCAACAGAACTTGTGGGTTCTCCACAAGTTCTGAAGGCCTGTCCATTTCCCAAAAAGGAATCAGAGCAGACCTTGAGTTGGGGCATCTGTTATTAAAGATATGAAAAAGGCTAGCCCTCAAATATTGTTCTTAACAACAAAAATGGCTACCCCCTAATAAAGAGTACAATAATTATCCTATTTAATATGAAACTAAATGAATATTTCATACACTTACTGAGAAGAGTTAATAATTCCTTAATTACTATTGTTTTTCTGTCTGGAGCTTTGGAAATTCCCATCTAGAATTAGGCTTCCATGTCTGTATCATATTATGCATGAATTTTGCTTAAAAATTTCACTTAATTCTGATGCTAAAATAATTGATGAAAATAATTTTCTGGTTTTCATTGAAAGTTACTATGGTGACTGGGAGCAGATTTAAGAAATGAGCAGCATTCAAACAACTGCCTCTATAGGACTCCACTTGCCAAAAAAAAATCCAGGAAATTGTTCTGATTCAGCCAAGAATTCATACTGTTCTTTTGGGATTTGGTCGAAAACCTAGTAACTCCAATATCAAATGTATATCTAGCTATTTTGATATATGACTTCTGTTATAGTGGGAGTAAAAATTGGTAAGGACATCCCTATTTATCACTGTTAGCTAAGGTATTAATACTAATTTTCATAACAATCTCACAGAATGCATATTTTAGCCTGAATTAGAATATTAAGTTGATAGCACTTCTTTTCTCCTTTTTTCTCTGAATTATTAAATTGTATTTCTTGAATTCATAAGTATTCATAAGATGCTGGACTTTCCATCTTCCCATTGGGTGCCCTAATAGAATATCAAGATCAGCTGACTTCAATGGAAGCCTTTACTAAATTGGATGTATTTTCACAGCTACATGAAAACAACAACAAACTACATCAAGCCTTAAACCTCTAGCATATAATGGATTGAGCTTCCCACATAAAGGAAAAAAGGACTTCCAACAACCAGGAGCTCTGAATTCTACATTGGCCACATAATCTTACTACATTTAAGCCTGCCTTCCTCCAGACTCTCTATGTACTTGGGAGAAAGTGAGGCACAAGCTCCTGAGAGGATGTTTGATATGCACCCATCTCTAAAAGCTACTTAGGTTTAGCTAACTAAATTGATTCTCAACTAATAATAAGGGGGAAGAGTACAGCACTGGGAGTGTATGCCAATAGCGTTAGAGAATCAACTTCTAATTCCTCAGAGGGAGTTGAAAATTAAGGTGAGATGTATCTTTGCTTTGGGATTCAAAACAAAGCATGTATGATGCTATGTCAAATAAAGATAATTTCTTTTGAGAATCAAATTATTCAAAAATCAATTTTTATATTGACTTTTTGGTTTGTGCTGTGGTTTTTGCCTACTCACATAGAAAGTATTGTGTTATTTTATTTGGTAGATGCTGGCATATTTTATAAGAGGTTCTGAGCTAAAAGTGTGGTCATTTAAAAGACTAATAAAACTGCATTTCCAATTTTTCTATTGATAAAATATGGCACCAGTTGGTCCTAAAGCCCCACCTAACCATTGTCTACAAATGTAATTTGTATTTCTGGACTATGCTTTAATATATAGAATTAATAGGCACTTAACTAAGCATCTTGGGTACTAGGTTAGGGCAGATGAAAATATTTTTGCTTAGAAACTAAAAATCTGATCAAGAGTAAATGGAGGAGGTATGTAGGTGGCTAAGTGGATTGAGAAGTAAGCCTAGAGATGGGAGGTCCTGGGTTCAAATCAGACCTCAGATACTTTGTACTTGTGTGAATCTAGGGCAAATCACTTAGCTCACATTGACTAGCCCTTACCACTCTTCTGTCTTCTAACCAACACACTATTGATTCTAAGACAAAAAGTAAGGATTTTATTTTTTAAGGAAAAAGGAAGGGGGAAAAATATATCTACATACCACTACCATGTTAGATAATACAGAACAGAATAGGAAAAAGCTTAGAATGGAAATAAAGGAAAAAGAATAGCAGAGGAGAGTATCAGCAATTTTTGGAGAAAATGGTGTCTTTCATAAGACTCCCAGTCTCCTACAGACAATGATTATGAGTAGCAACATTCATAAAGCGTGTGGCTTTTGATGCCTATGTACAGGTACCCCAAGTCCAGTGAGTAAGCAAAGTGAATTAGAGATCCTACTGCAAGGAGGTCAGCTTGATCTCACTGACATCACTGAGCCAATCTTGGGGACAAGAAGCTTTTGTTGCCCGAGAGGTTATCATAGCAGAGAAGAGGGCAGGGCACTGGCCACCATGTATTCTTCTTGTATAAGAGCAGATTTCAAAGGGATTAGAGAAGCAATCGCAAACTCATCAATTGCCTAACATGTTGGAGGAGAAGCCTCAAAGAACAAAGTGCTGAAGACACAAGCATCTCTCATCCTAAATGTTCTCTCCTCCCTTGACTTCTGTGTCTTTCTCCTCCTGGTGCTCTAACCTATGTGACCATTCCCATCTCCTGTCTCTTCCCTATGCGTGACTGGTTATGCCCCTAAAGTTTTTCTCTAGGTTTTCTTTTTTTTCCCTCATTTGGCAAACACATTCTTCCCAATTGATTCAATTAAAACCTGCATAGAAATTCTCCCAAAACCATGGCCAGTTAGGTGGCTCAGTGGATTGAGAGCCAGGCCTAGAGATGAGAGGTCCTGGGTTCCAATCAGGCTTTAGACACTACCTAACTGGGTGACCCTTGGAAAGTCACTTAACCCCCAATGCCTAGCTTTTACATAGTACTCATTCTGAGACTGAAGGTAAGAGTTTAAAAAAAGAGAAATTATTCCAATATCTAAACTTCCAACTCAACTTTCTCTAATTCTGATTCCTTATTTGTGATTTCTTGCCAGATATCTCTGTCTTGAGGTATCAATGGTTTGTTCCACCAATACTGCAAACTCAAACATGTTCAAATCTGAATGCATCATCTGCCTCCCACCAACCCACCCCTGCTTCCTTTCTTCTACTAAAGATATTTTCCATCATCCTCTGAATTACACAGGAACAAAATTTCTAAGTCATCTTTGGTGATATCCTTTCCTTCACCTTCCACTTTTAAGTAGCTGCAAAGTTCTATATATGGATTTTAAAAGATCAACTTCTTAAAAACAAGATAGACGCAGCATCATTAACCAATAGTTCCAATGAAAACCAAACTGGACACTTTAGTGGACCATGAGCCCAATGCACATCGAGAGTAACACAGTTGTCAGAAAAGCTAATGTGACTCTAGGCATCATTAGGAGAGAAATTACCTTAATAATGAGGAAGATATCTCACCTCTAATGAAGAGGAAATTAAGGCAATTATTAAGAACTATTTTGCCCAATTATGTGGCAATAAATATGACAATCTAGGTGAAATAAGTGAATACTTATAAAAAATATAAATTGCCTAGATCAACAAAAGAGGAAATAGAATACTTAAATAATCCCATCTCAGAAAAAGAAATTGAACAAGCTAGCAAGGAACCCCCTAAGGAAAAATCCCCAGGGCCAAATGGATTCACAAGTGAATTCTGTCAAACATGTAAAGAACAACTAATCCCAATGCTACACAAACTACACAATAAGAAAAGAAGGAGTCTTACCAAATTCTTTTTATGACATAAATATGGTACTGATTCTGAAGCCAGGCGGACCAAAAACAGAGAAAGAAATCCACAGACTATTCTGCCTAAGGAATGAGGAAGATAAAAGTCCTACCATCTTCTAGCCTGTTCAGGCCACATCTAAAGGACTAAGTTCAGTGCTTCCAACTTTAGGAAAGATGCAAACAAAACTAATGTGTCTCCAATCCTAAGTGGCCCCCTAGAGAACTAGAAAACACAACATACAAGGAATAGTTGAAAGAACCAGCAATGGTTTGCTTGGATAAGAAAAGATTTAGAAAAGGAGAATGGCTATAGAATAATATTTCATATTCTTTTATACATGTTTTGCATTCACTTGCACACAGTGGCAATGGTGCCAAAGAGAATGGGTTCGAAATTCATCGCTGACAAATTGGCCACATGACCTTAGGTCAGTTATTTAACCTCTTGTGTTCTAAACTCTTTAGGGGTATAAGTTGCATAGAAAGCTCTGATCTGCACTGGTAGAAGCCCTTCACCTGGACACTCCCTATACTAACAAAAACAACCCAGTCCTTTTTCCTTGTGTGTATACATGCTGAATTTCTCTCATTCTGCTATTCCTACCCCAGAATGTAAACCCTTTGAGGCTAGGCATTCATCTGAATTTATTCTCTGTGTCTACAGTTCCTTCAACTTATTGAGTGCTTGATAAATGTTTGTTTATATGAATCAGAGGTAATAAGTAATTAATTTTTATAGAATTATATTGATTCTAGAGCCATTTCTTGGTGGGTGGAATAATTAAAATGGATAAATGTGCCCTTGGCTGCCACGAGAAGGAAAGGACTCCCACCTCTTTTTATTATTAAATCTCTGCACTTGACTGACATCTTAGAAAATTTGGACTTAACTATAGGAATGGGAAATAGCAGCCCCAGCAGCAGTAGCTGACATTTATATTGTGCTTTAAAGTTTACAAAGTGCTTTTCATTACAAAACATTCTCACTCCATCCTTACAGGATTCCTGTAAGGTAAATAGTACAATTCTTTTCTTTAAAAAAAAAACCCTTATTTTCTGTCTTAAAATCAATACTGTTGTTTTGGTTACAAGGCAAAAGAGCAATAAGGATTAGGCAATGGGGGTTAAGTGACTTGCCCAGGATCACACAGTTAGGAAGTGTCTAAGGTAAAATTTAAATCCACGACTTCTTTTCTCTAAGCCTGACTCTCACTTTTCTCTAAGCCTGATCCACTGAGTCACTTTCCTGACCCCTACAATTTCTATCCCTCTTTTACAGATAAAGAAACTGAGGCTCACAGAAGTCATGTGATTTTCCCAAAGCCACAGAGCTTGAAAATGTCAGTCAGAGTTCAAACCCACTTTTGCAAAGGCACAGATACCAGGATGGAACAAACCACGCAGGCCACCTAGACCTTATTTCACAGATGAAGGAACAAACACAGAAGTGGTTAAATGATTTCCCCAATGGTCAAATGGTATTAGATGGCAGAATCAGAATTTGAAACCACATTACCTTATTCCAGATCTGGAACTATTTCCACTCTAACAAGCTCTGTCTCTGACTCCAAATGTGGTGCTTTGCCCATGATGCTACAATGTGCCACCTCGCATGTATTAAAATAGTAATATGACCCACTCTCAGGGGGATATCCATTTTTGAATTATTTTTCCAGCACTGGTGATACATTTGTGTTGATTCATCCACAACCTCTATATTTAGGTGCACTGTATCTAGGGAAAGAGAGAGGGGAAGAAAAGGCTTTGCCAGCCCACTTTTCTCCTTTTCAATTTGGAAAATTCTCTCGGGCAACTTTGCAAAACTCATTCAAGGAAAAAATAGACCAATGTTACCTGAATCCAGCCTACCCTAATATTAACTTAACCTGCAGAGGAAAGTAAATTAATTAAATTCCCACTGAAACCTTAGTCCCTGGTGAAAGCACATCTACACAATAGCTTGCCTTTTGGTTTCATCTCACTTGACTATAATTAATACTTTGAAGTGGTACTTTATAATCTGAGGAGAAACAAATGGTTACTAGAAAGTTTCTCCATTTGTTTCCTTGGATCAGGTACATGACTGGGTGCCGGTTCTTTTTTGTATTACTGACAAGTCTCAAGTCTAACATCACAGCCTAAGGGCTCCCATTCTCTAATAATCAAATAAAGATTCACCAGTGGAAGATGGTTGAAAAAAAACCAACCCTGTCCTTTTCTGAACAGAGAATCCCCTCTTCCCCATTAAGGGTTTTGACAACAAAAGGATAAAGTCACTTTAGCTAGATGCTTAATTTCTTGGACCTCATCAGCTTTTTCTCTTACCTCAAAAGCCAAACCAGCAGACTAACAGGCTCTGTCATTAAAAGTAAAGTTCTTAGTGGGTTCAGTCATGCGAGTAATCAACAGAATTACAGGACTTCAAATCCAGTCAGCATCTCATGCCCAATTTTATTTAACTAGAGATTCCTCAGCCTTGGTACTTCTAGGAAAAGCCTTTTTTGCCCTTCACTTGAGTATGCCAAATGTTTTCGATGTCTTCTTCCTGACACTTGGAGGTCTGCTAATGGCATTTGATAAAAGATGTCATTGATTTTCATTCTACTAAGTAATTTACTCAGGCTACACATTTTTCCCCTATTGCTTTCTACCAAGTCGGGGAATAAATGTAAGTGGCCCCTTTTGTCTCTCTCCTTTTTGTGAAGGATCTCACATAAATATTTCAACTGCTTCTTGCAGAAGAGGTCAGAAGGAGAAATAATGAATGCAGAATATACATTGGTGGAAACAGCTACTGTGATTGTCCAGAAAAAGCTCAGCAATGAAAGGACAATCCAGATACAAGAACGGGCTATGGGGGCATAGCGGAAATGATGAGCTTTGTCTTTGGGGAAGAAAAGCATTTGGTTTGTTTTAGTGAAGAATCACTGACATTCCCTCTGAAATTTATTCACAGACTCCTGGGTATTGGGTTCTTTCAAAACTCTAACATATTTGGGCCTTTTTTGAGCTCTCTAGGAGAAAGGTGTTTGGTAAGCTTAGGATTTAGGTCACAGACAGAGTAGGAAGGAACCGTAGACATCATCTAGTCCAATTCCAATGAAGATGGGAGCCTGTGGAATTTGGAGTCAGATAACATGGGTTCAAATCCTGGCTCTGCCATTTAATACCTGCATGACCTTGGATAAGTCAATTCATATCTCTGGGCTTTTGTCTTCTCCTTCATCGTCTTCAAAGTGGAGAAGTTGCCCTAGATGGACCTTCTTAACTTTTTTGTGGTCAGTGATCCCTTTGGTAGTCTGGGAAATCTATTGCACCCCTTCTCAGAATAAGGTCTATAAATAATTAAAGGAAATTCTAAACTTCAATAAGAGGTTAGTATGGTAAAGATATATCTTTTTTAATCTGATTTTTATGGACCCCTCTGAAATCTATCCTCAGATTGCACCAAGAAGTCTATGGACTCTATCTATTAAAGTATATTGTCTGTAATTCCTTTCCTGTTCAAAATCATGATTTCTTCCTCTTAGAGAGGAAGAAACTGAGATCTACAGAGGTGAAGTAACTAGGCAAGGGGCATTGGAGTGGGCAGTCGATCTATAAACATTTATTAAGTGCCTACTACATGTTGCTTCTGATCCAAAGGAATGCAAAAGCAGTCCCTGCTACCAAAGAGCTCACACTTTAATGGAGTAGACAATATGCAAACGCCTGGATATAAATGAGCTATATACCTGATAAACTTACCAGAAATTAGTAAGAGAGATGGGAAATGAAATATTTGGGATCCTGACCCAGATCCACAGCTCTTTCCACAATTTCATACTGCTTCCACTGTATATTAATGATCACATTGTCTCCATTACATTATGATGTCCAGCAAAAGCAGTCAAAATTATCACCACCATCATTCTCTACCTTCACTAAGGAAAGAGTCCATGATTTTGTGAACCACTTTACCATATAGGGAAAACCATGTTAAACTGAATATCTTCAGTAAGTATCTCTGCCCTCACTGGGCACATAATCCTAGAGAATGATGTTTATAGTCTTATAAAATAATTAAACGCATCATTTTTGACAAATGAAAATATCTGTGAAGAAATGAGGATATTAAATATACACTGAACCTTAGGATTTGGAGCTCAGAATCATTTAGGATTCCAATTGTCAACTAGATGTCAGAGGATCTAGTCTTAGAAGACTCATCACTGATTGTCCAAATGATCCTCCTCCTACATTTTTCATATAAGGGAACAAGCTTAGAATGGTTAAGGGACTTAACCAAGGTCACACAAATTCAAAAACCATTGCTAGGATTTTAATCCAGGTCTATAACTCCAAATATGTAATGTTTACAACAAACAGATCTAATGTGAAATCAGATCTGTATTAACTCCTCAAATTAACAATAGCAATTAAAATGAAATTCTCCATTTTGGTTAGGTCTATTCATTCATTCTACATTTAGCTAGCATTTTAGTGTGCCGTATTAAACATTATCTGGAATACTTCTGGAATACTGAAGAAATAAAGAGTTAAAAGCAATCTACAGAGGTCAGAACTACATGGAAGCCATTTTAGCAAAATCCTTAGGAGGCCAGTTTCTTAAAGAAAAACATCTTTGTTATTTGATCATCTGACTCAGTCATATTGTCACCAAGGACATGTGTCAAGCACAATAGTAAATAGTTGAAAATGTGCTCTGTACCTCTCTCTCTCTCCACCCCTAATAATTGTGTAGGTTGTAATTCTTGCTTCTGTACAGGATAAATACAGGAACATTTAGTTCAAGATCATAAGTCAGGCTATCTGAAAGATTCATCATTTGAATAGTGGAACTGGACTATTACTCATGAACTTTGGTGAAAATTTAGAGACCATTCAGCTCAGTTCTCCGACAAGGTCAGAGGTTGGACTATCACAAATCTAGGGAGAGAAGCCCTCTCCTGACACATACAAGGGTAAGGAAGGATAGATATTCCCATCCCTATCCTCTTCCTATGACTTTAACAAAGGTGTGTTAGAAGGGGAGCATTTTTCTGCCCTGCAGCTGTGGGGGATGCATAGTTATGGCCTCAGAGGGGAAGAATTCATCTGATCATTTCTTCCAGCAATATTTAATGCTAGCAGTTTAACATTGGCTAAGAAGTCAGAATCCCTGGATTCCACACATAATTCTATAACTAATGCCCTCTTGCCAACTTGCTTTTCCAGCCTTATCTTATATCTCTATACACAATCTCTATGACTCAAATAAACTAGACTAACCTCTGTGCTCCACACTCTTCCTCCCTCCCTGCCTTTCTGGCATTGTTCCAGGGATACCCTCTCTCTCTTCTGAGTCTATTTAAGATTTTTAACCATTCTTTCAAGGTCACTTTCTCTAGGAAGTCTTTCCAGTTTTCTTCATTCACTTTTATGACTTTTTCCCCTTGAACCTTATACACCACTACTTTTATACCTGTGTGTATTATTTGGTATTTTATATTTATTTTGTGTATGTATCCTATACCTCAATTAAATGGTAAAGTTTATGTAAATATAGATTAGATCTTGTCCAAATTTTTGTGTTATTTATAATGCCTAACGCAGTGCTAGAGACCCAGCAGGCATTAAATAAGTGGTTTTTGGATTGAATTAAAATTAACTTTTAGCTATCTCTGTCTACCACTCCGCCCCACCAATCCTTTGGTTGTGGGCTAGAATTAACTACATTCCCTTGAAAATTAGTGTCACAGTCTTGAACTATTTCTTTTATGAATTGATGCCAGTAATGCAAAGGCAGGAACAAGAAATCATTCATTTGCTGATGAATGTCATCAGACCTACAAAGATGACCCACCCAAACAGAGAGGAAAACATCCTTCAATACTCAGAGAACAAGCAAGCTCATTTCTAAAAGCACTTTTTTTTTACATCAGTCCCCACAGTTAATTTTCAAATATTTTAGATCAGAAAATAAGAAGGAAATTATCTATGCCAGAGACCATAAACTAAACTCCACAGACCCCCTAAGATGCCACAAATATATTTTAAAATCTATAAACTTGCATAGAAAAAAATACTTCTTTATCTTCACTAACTTTTCATTGAAAGTTAGCAATTCTTTTAAATTGTTTCAAAATATTATTCTGAGAAGGGCTCTGCAGGGTTCCTAGACTGCCAAAGAGACCAGGACCCCCAAAATGGTAAGAACCACTGATCCAGATCAAGACTTTCATTTTACAGATAAAGGAACTGGGGCTGGGAAGGAGTGCCAGGATTTAAACATGGGTCCTCTGACTCAAACTTCAGCACTCTTTCCCCGTACTATCCTGAGAATCTCAGCATTAAAGAGACAGGCTTGGGCAGCTGTTGAATAGTGCAGGGTCATTGAAAGCCCTGGGCTAATATATATAAAGTATTATTATGATCTTAAGTATCTTCTCTTATGCATTGAGGTCATCCATTCTAGGATATCATGGTCCTTTGATTAAGGCTCCAGCAATATGCTATAAACCAGACCTGTGTAAGATTTACAGCATGGGTACTAATCCAGTAGGCTATGACTTAGAGTGCTAAAAACATGAAACTAATCATAGGTACTGGGTGGCATAAGGAAAAGGTTATAAAAGAGGATGCTGAATTCAGAGTGAGCAGTAGGACAGTTACGCTGTCACATCAAGTACACACCTGACAAATCATCCAATTTTGTGACTACAATGGTCCAAGCGTGCACTCTCCCCGCTGTCCACAAAACCCATTAGGTCTGCTCACATGTGCAGGTTTCAGGTGAAAAATTACGACTTGATGTTATAAAAATAAAGCAGTCCAGCACCTAGAGGCACCTCCCCCCCAATGGCTCAGAGCAAGGAAGTGCTCAACAAATATTAGTTGCTTTGATCTAATTTGCACAGGCATCTCTGCACAGAGGTACTACTCCATGGCAGCCAAAAGGTTTATTTTTCTCCCTGTGCTCCCATCCTCTCTTTTTTTGTCAGAGAACACAGAAGTCAGTTTTCCTCAGTGTTTGGGGCAAACAGGTGGGAAACTCAATCTTTTTGGTTTGTATTTGTCATTTAATGATAATAATCACTTGGATCCATCAAAGTAATTTCATATCTAAACTGGGGCAGCTTGCCTCTTAAAACTCTGATAAATCAGTTATGATACAATCTCAACTACTGAGCAATTAACCGGGACCAGAACTAAGATTGCAACTGTGACCTAAACACAAAAGCAATTTAAAGTAACAGGACTGTCAGGTGAGGCAATCTCCTTTGACAGTCTGATCCTGTTTTAATATCTTACTATTGTGTTCTGGGAATCATTTAATGAAGCATAAGAGGCAAGTGGTGGTGGTTTATTATTGTGGCTTTTTATTTTTTTTTCCAAGAGCAATACTTAGTCAGGTCATAGCCAGTCATTATGTTGAAGAATTTCAAAAGGTGACAATTAACCAGTGTTTACCTTGCCTCCCCTGGGTGGGTCCTAGACACAAACTCATCATCCACAAAATCAATTTATGCTCTGGAATGAATTTCATCATCTGTGCATGACCGATATGACTTACATGCAACTGACTTTTTTATTTTTCTTTATTTAATTCCAGGAACAAATTTATACATAAAATTTCCAATGTTACATGATTTATATTGTCTCCCTCTCCTTTTTCCTCCCCCTTCCCAGAGATAACAAGCAATTCCACTGGGTTATACATGTATTATCACTCGAAACTTATTTCCATATTATTTATTTTTGTAATAGAGTAATCTTTTAAAACCAAAACCCCCCAATCCTATACCCATATAAACAAGTGATAAATCTTATGTTTTCATCTGCATTTCCACTCCAACAATTCTTTCTCTAGATATGGATAGCGTTCTTTCTCATAAGTCCCACAAAATTGTCCTGGATCATTGCATTGGGATTAGTAGCAAAGTCTATTACATTTGATTGTTCCACAATGTTACAGTTTCTGTGTACAATGTTCTCCTGGTTTCGTTTTGTATCAGAGTCCATGGAGGTCTTTCCAGTTCTTTTGGAAATCCTCCAGTTCATCATTTCTTACAGCACAACAGTATTCTATCATCATCCTATACCACAATTTATTCAGCCGTTCCCCAATCAAGGGACCTTCCCCCAGTTTCCAATTTTTTGCTACCACAAAAAGCATAGCTATAAATATTTTTCTACAAACACACCCATCCCCATTTTTATCTCTTTGGGATACAGACCCAATAGTGGTATTGTTAGATCCATGCAACTGACTTTCACAAAAACCCCAAAGGCTTCCTGCTTGCTGGTCATACAGTAATAATATGGAAAGCAGCCTCCCTTGTTTGCAATCTACACTGGCACATTTCCCTGAATTCACTAAGTACTGACTTTCTCTTGAAATCGATATAGGGAGAGGCAGCTAAGGGGTACAGTAGGTAAGACAGCCGGACCTGGCTGAGGAAGGCTGGCATTCAAGCAGCCTCAGATACCGACTAGCTGGGTAACTTTGGGCAAGTCGCTTTGTTCAGTCAGTCAGGGAGCATGTATTAAGTACCTACTATGTGCAGGGCACCATTTCAAGCACTAGAAACACCCACTCCCCACCCCAAAAAAGGGAAAAGACAGTATATGCTCTTAAGGAGCTCACAGTCTAATGATTACTTTTCTCAACCTCAGTTTCTTCATCTGTAAAAATGAACTGGAGAAGGAAATGGCAAACCACTCCAGTATCTTTGCCAAGAAAACCCCAAATGCAGCTACAAAGAGTCAGAAACAACTGGAATGAATACAGAACAACAAAAACTTAACACAGGGAATTATGTAGAGTACTAAGAAGTTAAGTGATTCATCCATTCTCACACAGCAAATCGGTAACATGAGGGGGACTTGTAGCCATATCATCCTGGCTACACAGCTGGAACTCTACATCTTACTGCTTTTGAAGTAGAACACCACAAAGAAACTTCAGAGGAAGGAATTCCATAGATGTTGCCCTCATCCAGCCCACCCCCAGCTATGCTATTCCCAAAAGGGATGTGGAGAAGGTATGACAACTTCAGCTGTCCTACTAATGCAGGTCCACAGTCACGAAAGGATCATTGGCACATTCCACAATAAAGATTTTATGCCAAAAAGTCCTCCTCTTGGCTGCCAACTGCAAGCAGCAGTCAGGACATTCTCTGATATATTTTGGATTTGTGTGCCAAGAGGTGGGGAAAGGGAGGGATAAAACAAGGCACAAAAGGATTATTCTTTCCATGGCTCTTCAGTTTGTACACTTCTCAAATGCTAAGGGAAAAATTCCCAGAACCTTTTATGAACATTAATGATATTTATATATTTAGGAACTTCAACTCTCATTAGCCATTGGTCTATATCTGACAGCTTATAGAAAATACTTCCCTATGTTGAATTCTATAAGAGACATCCCATATATTATATATAATATGTTAATAGCTGTATTTCTTTCCAAATGGAAGAGGAAAAATAGAAACCTTGTGAATACCCATCAACTGAGGAATGACAGGGAAAAAAAACCAAGATTTTTCAATATAATGGACTAGATGACCACCAAAGTCCTTTCCACGTGAAATGGGGTTCACTTCACTTTGCACCTGTTCTCTGCTTTCTTTCTACTCCAAGGGACAAGAAGCCTCCCAAATTAAACTCATCACTTCTGATCTCATTACAGTACTACTAACTCAAGCCTTGCCTGACACTACTTCCCTTTGCCTCTTCTCCCTTCCGACTCCAGAGATGGAGGATGGAGTACCAAACTATCCCCAATGCCTTCCTTTCTAGAAGGAAGAAACTGGCAGACTGCACCTCCTGCTCTGCTTGGTTTTGATTCAATATAACAAGATACCCCTGAATCCCCTGGTCTCATCCCTGTTCCAGCTTTCCTGACTCCATCTGTGTATTGTCTCCTTTGATGAGATCGTTAAGTTAGCCACCCTGAGCAAGTCACTCAATCCCAATTGCCTAGCTCTTACAGCTCCCTACTCTTACCAATATGTATTGCTTCCAATGCAGAAGAGCTGTAAGTTATGTTCTAAAATGGAACATTTGGAACATCTGTATTAGTTTTAAAATGGAAGGTAAGGGTCTAAAATTAAAAAAAATATATTATAGCTAGCTGAAGGCTGGGATGGTCTTTCTTCTTATTAACTATATTTCCAGCACTTAACATGGTTACTGGCATATAGTAGTACTTAATAAATGTTTCTTGGATTGGACTGGATTCCAGCTCTAAAGTAGTGATCCTAACAGTATAGTATTTTTCTATTTTAAAAAAAGGATAAAAATGCAAAATTCAAAGAAACATGAAAATATATGGACTGATGTAGAGTGAAATAACCAGAAACAAAACCAATGTAAAATAGTGTAAATTTTAAAAACACTAAAAGGTAGGCTAACCCTAATAAAATATATTAATAAATGTTGGACCCAAGACCTTTGTTTTCATTTTGTACATAGCTTGTGTGGCATATACATATACCTATATAAATTTTCTCCTTGGATAGAACATAAATTTCTTAAGGGCAAGGATTGTTTCTTTGTGTTATTTTTTCCCTACTTTAACCCCAGCACCCATTACAATGCTTTGCACACAAATCACTTTATAAATGCTTATTAAATGATTAATGATAAAATATTCTTCTGAACTCTCAGTAGAAAAAAGAGGGACAATGACTATGTCATGTTGCATAATTCCTCAGATATAATTATGGAACTTCTTAGATTTGCTCAGATTTTTTTCCATTTTGATAGAGGACTCAATGTAGGAAAATATTGGGAAAAGGACTGTAATACAAGAAAAAAGAGTGTCAATAAAAATTTATAAAATAAGAATATTTTACACTCTGCTTTGTGAATGTT
The DNA here is from genome assembly GCF_016433145.1 of Gracilinanus agilis. NCBI lineage: Eukaryota > Metazoa > Chordata > Mammalia > Didelphimorphia > Didelphidae > Gracilinanus > Gracilinanus agilis. The sequence goes on from NC_058135.1 coordinate 160,384,405, forward strand.
AAATTAACTGTATGCTAACTGATATTTCTACTATTAGTTTTATATTGAGGCAAAAGTTATTTTAACTTTAAACTGGAAGAATCTGAAGTATTTACCACTAGAAGCACCAGGCATATAAATTGATGCAAAAATTAATAATTTCATCTTGAAATTAAAATGTTTATCTTACTCTATTTTATTTATCTTATTGATAAAAATTATGCAGCTTGGTCCTTTGAAGTATTCTTAAATTCTAATCATTGTAGGAGATAAAATTGATATAGAGTAATTAGGGTACAAAGAACAAATATAGTCCTTGTGTTGGGATGGAAAAATGATAGCCAACACGACATGGAAAGTTGACTTTCTCAGTTCTCATTTTTTAACAGTTTTCTCCGAATGATCTCTTCACCAGAAATAACCAAACAAAAATGGTTTACCAGAAGATAATATTCAAAGAAATAGTATTCAAGCTAGAGAGGCAATACCTAATGGTCTTGATGAATCAAAGACATTTGGCCCAGATGAACCACTTCTTTAGTTATTGAGAGAAATAATTATGAGGATCTCCATCAATGATATTGGCAAGATGATGCATAAGGGGAGAAGTAACCCAAGCCTGGAAATGGTAAAAAATTGTCCTGATTATTTTTAAAAGGAAGAAAGAAAGAAGATCTGATATATAGAGAAATATATAGACAGAGATAGAAATATATATATATATATATATATANTCCTTGTGTTGGGATGGAAAAATGATAGCCAACACGACATGGAAAGTTGACTTTCTCAGTTCTCATTTTTTAACAGTTTTCCCCGAATGATCTCTTCACCAGAAATAACCAAACAAAAATGGTTTACCAGAAGATAATATTCAAAGAAATAGTATTCAAGCTAGAGAGGCAATACCTAATGGTCTTGATGAATCAAAGACATTTGGCCCAGATGAACCACTTCTTTAGTTATTGAGAGAAATAATTATGAGGATCTCCATCAATGATATTGGCAAGATGATGCATAAGGGGAGAAGTAACCCAAGCCTGGAAATGGTAAAAAATTGTCCTGATTATTTTTAAAAGGAAGAAAGAAAGAAGATCTGATATATATAGAAATATATAGACAGAGATAGAAATATATATATATATGTATATATATATGTATATATGCCAGTGGTTGTTGTCCTTCATACTCCTAAAATGCCACCACTAGTGATGTCCTTTGACTCCTGAATAAACTGGATTTAAGTGAAGCAGAGTTGCATAAAGTCATTAGCCTCATGCTCCTCTTCCAGAGTCATTGAAGTCAATACAATGGGTGCTCAAGGATGCAGGGGATGATCATGACTTTTATAATGTATTATAAACCAAGCTCTAAGTGCTCCACAGAGCCTGCTTGTGCCTCTTTCATGGCCTTAAAAATAAATTTGTCTCATCTTCCCGTTCTGTCAGATAAGTTGTCACACGCTTTGGGTAAGCATTCCCCTGCATCACCAATGGGTTTAAGACCTCTCACTTACCTTCAATCTAGTTTAGCCAATTGCTGAAGTGGTTTATCAGGATGTGGACACTGATCGCTACAGCTTCTTGGAGCCACAAGTAAGAGCTGAGTGGCAGTTGGACACCAAAGGTGGATGGGCAGCCCTGACAAAAAAAGGGCTATGCAAGCCTTCACGCCAGAGGGTTGACTCTTCCCTGAATACCTGATATACCTACTTTGACCAATAGGATAAACTGCACTTTCAAGGAAAAGTCTAGGATGAATCGTAAAGAGATGGCTAGTGAACCTCTAGAACAGTGATTCTCAAAGTGGGAGCTACCGCCCCCTGGTGGGTGCTGCAGTGATCCAGGGAAGTGGTGATGGCCACAAGTGCATTTATCTTTCCTATTAATTGCTATTAAAATTTTAAAAAATTAATTTCCAGGGGGCTAAGTAATATTTTTTTTCTGGAAAGGGGGCGGCAGGCCAAAAAAGTTTGGGAACCACTCCTCTAGAAGAAGTAGTGGCAGCTTGGTTTCTTCAAGAGCAGTCATGCCAGATTAATCATATTTTCCTTCCCATAATTCTTTGCTCAGCCAGTATTTTATACCTTCCCAAAAATTGTAAGCATGGTAAGTACAGGTATGATGTATGATCCTTACATAAGCAGTTTACACTAATGGATATAGTGCTAGTCTTTGAGTCAAGAGACATAGGTTCAAATCCCACCTCAGATATATTTGCTCTCTGTTTAGCTAGATTAATGGACAAGTCATTTTAACACTTATAAACTCAATTTCCACATTTGCAAAAGTGCAAAAATGATAACATAGGCAATATTTAACTGTTTTGAAGAAATCTTCTTAAAGGGACATAAAAATGATTTACTCTTTTTCACAACCTTGAATCTCTTCCAAGACTTTCCCAGCCCAGTACCCTGTTCACTAGTGATGTTTAATTTCTTATGTTAAATTGAACTGAATCTATCTATTCTTATGCTTTGGGAAAAGTATACCTATTGCCCCTTCCAGCCTCTGTAATGGTGCAGTGTCTAGGACTGGACTAATTCCTAAGAATCTTATTTTCATCCTCTTATATAAACCATGAAGGTGATAACAATCTGCCAGACATCCTATGGTAGGAGACTATTGGGGGCAATGAGTGGGAGACTTAAGTTCTTTATTTTATAAATGCTAATAAAAAAATTTTAAGTATGTCCATGAATTAGGTCTCAGGGCATGCATAAATGTATTTCAACAAATGTATTTCAATGAATAATAAGCAGAAACCAAATCAAGCAAAGACTTGCATACAAACATGGGCATTCTGTCCTAAAAAAAGCTTCATGTGAGCTGCGTATGTGTGTGTATGTGTGCAGAAAATGGGCAGAATAAGTTCAAAATATAAGAATAAAAGCCCTCATGGCAATTAAAATTGGGTATCTTTTGCACTGAAGATTTTTTTCAATTCATTTCATTTTTAACAAAAGACTTCTGAAGCATCTCCTATGAGCAGGATGTTGTTCTAGAAAGAACTTAACTAGACTGATGAGGCAGAAAGGGGAAGAGCTAGTTTATAGGATCCCCAATGAATGAGAAAACCATAGCATATATTAAGCTGTCTCTGAGTACATTTAAATGAAACCCTCTTTTTCTAGCTATCATATACTTCTACAGTGAGTGCAATGCTACTTATTCCATCCACAAGAGTCAGACACAACTGAAAAATGACCGAACTAAGGCAAGGGTGATTAGAAGCCATCTGTCCTGAGACATTTTGCAAGGTTCTCTGCTATTCCTTGTATATCTGCCTTGGGAACATCAAAGTATTTTTTGATGTTCTCTTTTCGTTATCAGCTTGAAAACCAGCCCCTCTCCACAAGGAGCCATGAAATACCATTATTCTCATCTTCCTCTGAATTGTACTGGACAATCCCATCATATCTACCTTCTCTGTTTCTATTTCATCATTCTTTGAATAACAAGCATCTGCTTCCTCCAAAGAGGAGGTTGACTTTGGAATAACTGGGTCAGATCTCTAAGGAATTGCCCAAAGAATGCTCCCCCATTAGCTTGAACTGTCCCATGTGGGTTAGACCACTAACAATGAGGGTTTTGTCTCCAGGAGACCACCAATAAAATGCCCATCTGGCCCTTTTACTCTCTTTGCCTGGTTAGTTTATGAGATGAGCTAACTGATATCTTCAGCTCTGTGGAGAATAAGTATATGACTAGCAAATTACTCTGGAGGAGAGCATAGTAGAAATAAGCACTGAATATAGGTGTGTGTGGGAGGAGTAAATAAAAGCACTTGGCCAGGAGACAGGAGTACAGTGAGATGCCAGAGATGATCAGCATGTCAAAAAGAGAGTTCATGGGAAATGGGGAGGGAATGTGACACAAAGGCAAATGTCACCAAGGAGGAGCCTTATTTGTCTGTTCATGCATACATTTGTCACAAAAAGACATTAGTGTGCCAGTGTAAGATGGTCTTTATATTTATGTTTCCAAAGAAAATGTGTACTCTCATAATGGTAATCTAAAGAACAGGTGTGCCAATCAGCCTGGGATTGCTATCTAGATCGTGAGCAGCCTGCACATGTCCTGATTTCTGATGTTTGGGTAAGTGAAAGAGAAAAAGAGAAAAAAGACTAGAAAAGAAATCTGCTGCAATTCATTACACAGGATTGCCAGCATTGGGCATTAGAAAATTGCATTTCAGCTAAGGATGTGGAAGTACTTATGTGAATTACAGTAGAGGTAAACAACTTTTCAATTAATTTATCTAAGCATTTGCAATTTTCATTTCAAGATAGGAAGAACAATATGGAATACTAAATGGAAAAAAATAATCTATATATCACCTGTGCATTAAAATGTGGAGAAAACTCAGTGCAGTCTCCCAGAAGAACTTCTTGGGCTGTATTGGAACAAAGACTGTGAGCTTCATAGGCTCTGTAAAGCAACTAACACACTCTGGTAAATCACTTTGAAGCACAAAAGAGTTGTGATTCCATCACTACGAGGAGCTCCAAAGTGGCACCTTCTCTCCACCAAGGCAAATCACAACCTGTGGATAAATCCTATAGGATAATCTGAGAATCAGAAAGGTTAAGAGACTATATCACAGGATCACAAAGCAAATAAATATAACAGATGGATTCTGAACTCAGCCTTTATGATTCCAAACCTTGAACTCTTTTCATTAAATCACTCTACTTCTGATAATGATCATTTAAGGACTACTTATAAGCAAAAACACTATTTATTAGAAGTTTCATTTGTGATAAATTCCCAGAATTAGCATCTTCCAAAAAGCCTAGTGACTTCTTAGATCATGAAACATATGTGACATGCATGGAGGGTAAAGATGAAATTATGTCATTTGGTCTTGGTACTTTGCTACTTTTTCAAACATTAATCATGCCTGAGCTCCAATTCACTTATCTGTAAAGTTAGTCCATTAGTCAGGCAATAAATATTAATTGATCACCTACTATGTGCCAGGCACTCTGCTAATCCCTGATGATAGAAAAAAGTCAAAAGACAGTCCCTGTTCTCTAGGAGCTCACCATCCAATGGGGTAACTTACGTACAATTATGTACAAACAAACTATATGTTGAATAAGTTGGAAATCATGAATAGAAAGAAGATGTTCATATTAAGAGGTATTGAGGAAGCTTCCTGTACAAAGTAAGATTTTGGCTGATATTTGAAGGAAGTCAGGAAACAAGAGTCATGAAGGGAAAGTAACCCAAGAATAGAGGACAGCCAGGGAAAATTCCTGGAGTCAAGAAAAGGAGTGTCTTTTTTGGGGAATGGCAAAGAGAGAATTAATGGATTGGATTACTAGATGGTCTCAAGATGCTTTTCCAGTTCTAAATTCTAGGACCCTGGGATTTAGCTACATAGATTTCCTTTTTTGCTATTTCTTCTTATCATGCCATATTCTTTTACCCGAAGCTATATAGCTCAATGACAATCTCTCTGAGCGACAGGTGGATAGGTGGTGACATCATTATTCTTAGACTACAGATGAGAAAATTGAAGCCCCCAAAGATCCAATAATATGTCTATCATTAGTTAGACTGACAGTGAAGAAGCTTGGTGGGTAGAGGGAAATGAAGCCCTTCTTAAGAGGATCTCAAAATGACTCTCGGTCCATGAAAACACTAATTGTATATAAAGGTATCCCAAGTGATCTTCAGTTTCTTCTTTTATAAAAAATAATGCTTAAATATTACAATGTTAGCAGTTTGCTTCTGACATAAATTAGTCATTTTTTCTACAACTGCACAGTAATACCATTTTTCCTGCTTATTCTGAAGTCTTTTATTTTGTTTAAGTGACAGGTAGAATCAGTTGAACTGTGGGACCTGTCAGGACTTTTTGCCTCACTGAAGAGGTTTTGCTTCTAACACCTAATGAATATTAATTAATGAAATGGGATCTCTTCTAAGATGATAGCTAATGAGGGAATTTCTATAATTCTATAGCTAAATGATAGCTAATGAGGGAATTTCTCCTGCATGTGTATGTGATGTGTATGTATTATAATGGGGGTCTTGTGTCTATGCAGGACCCCATTAGCTTGCCATGATGGCACCTTCATGGAGCTCCATCTGGGAGAGTTGTGATGACATCTGAGTATATGCATATAAACACACACATTTTAATTTGTTTGCTTCACAAATGAAATAACTTTGCCAAGTAGAATTCAGAGTTGAATGTGGTAATATTGATAAGGATGATGGTGACAGTAATTGATGTTCAATTCAACAATAAATATTTATTAAGCACCTATTTGTAAGGCGTGTGGTTACAAAGTCAAAAGTGAAAAATAGTTCCTGCTTCTCAAAAGAAGATTACGTTCTACTTGGGAGAAAGGAGAGAATAAAGAGGAGGAAGGTGTCAGGTGGGAGAGGAATTCAACATAAGCATTGATATATAAATGCAAAGTATTTACTAAGTAAATACAAAAAGCAAAAAAAATGGTAGGAGATAGAGAAAGAGCTAATAATCTAGCTCAGTGATGGGCAAATTACAGCCCGTGGGCCAGATGGGGCCTCCTGAAATGTTCTATCAGGCTGCGCAACATTATTCCTAATCTGACAAATACAATGAGTAGGATAAAATACAATGAAACTTGGAAAGAGTTGCCTTAGAAATAGACTGACAGATAAGCATTTCCTTTCCTTCAGCCCCCTCTTTAAAAAGTTTGCCCATCACTGATCTATAAAGAGGGAGAAAAGCCTGATATAGTAGATAGTACCTGAGTTAAAAGCTTTGAAAGGATTTCAAGAAGTGGAAGTGAGATGAGATAACAGTATTTGCCTGGGGGCCAGTTTGTACAAAGTCACAGAGTGGGGAGATGACAAGAAAAGTAGCAAGAAGTATGTTAGGCGGAGACACAAAACAATATGAGGCAGAATGATATGAAATGCCTGGTAAGGCAAATTGGAGCCATAATGGAAAGGTCTTTAAGTTTGTCTTTTATCCCAAAAGCAGTAAGGAGTCACTGAAAAATGGCTACCCATAATGAAATTAGTGAAAAGAAACCTAGAAATTATTTAACTTCTACATGGAGTACAGGGGTTAATTAATAATAAATATAGTTGCAACATTTTCTCTTGAGCAAAATATCTATTTAAGAAGTTTTGAAAAAGTAAAAGTGTCATCCCTGAGGAATTTGATATTTCTTATGTTTGCATTTTCATCCAAACACTGGAGAAGGCATTTTAAACCTACTATGTGCTCGGGCACTTTGCATTTCTGAGAAGCCTAGAGAACTGGAGAGAGTCAATCATCAAAGAGAAAAATATCACCCAGATTTCATTGTAGAAGGGGCATCACAGTGAATTCCTTGGGCATGTTGACTTTTGATCTTCCCTTGTTATAAGAGAGCGAGAAAATATAGAACAGATACTTTTTTAGACTGAGCTTGTTTCATCATGATAAGAATCTGATATTAGGGTTCCCATACTATACCCAAGTCAAAAATTTCCCAGTATCTCTAAGTTTTACAAAACTGAAATATATCTATGTGTATATATATATTCATATAACATGACATCAATCTATGCATACATTATATATATGTACACATATTTACATATACATACATTTGTGTGCATCCTGTCAGTGTCATGTGAGATTCTTATAATAATTCCACAGTCAGGTTCATAAAGTATTTCACCAGCTTCTAATACAGGTTCTACCTGAAGCTGGGAAGAAAATACCTGAAGAAGATAGAAAAAAAGACAAATTTAATGGAAGGGGAAGAAGGAAAGCTTCTAAAATCAGACTCTCTGGACCTTTAAATTCCTTCGAATTTTGGATTTTGACTGAAGGAACCTCTGGATCTCTCCCTTTCCTTTTTCCTCTCTCCCTATTCCACATAATTCCTCCCCGCTTTTCTCTCTCCTCTTTCCAACCTCATCTCTTTTCATATCCCCTTTGTTCTGTATATCTACTCACTTGACTGCCTTTTTAAAAATGTTCATACTAATATAAATGCAAACTGACATTAAAGAAATGTTTGTCTAGAGGATTCTTTTCAGAATCAAGTAGAAATTGCTATGTCTTTTAATAGCTCCTTATTGCTTACCTTTTTTATTATTTGTAATGAGACTTGGTTTCATATTTTTCCTGTGATTCTTTTTCCAAGTTAATGACTTTCTAGGATTTATTCTATAGTCAATGTTGTGACATGAGTTTTGCGTTCTAATGATGCAAAAATCTAATACTATTTTCATCATCACTGCTATCATCATGATTGTCATCAAGCAACCAATAAGTCAAAAAACATTTTATAAAGCACCCATTGTATGTCAGGTATGCTAAGTGCTGGAGATACAAAAAGATGTAAAAGATATTCCCTGTCCTCAAAGCGCTTACAGTCTAATAGGAGAGACAATGTGCAAACAAATACATAGAAAGCAAGCTGTAAATAGAAAAGGAAATTAAAACAAAGAAAAAGAATAAGAATTAAGAAGGGTTGAGGAAGGCTTCTTAGAGAAGATGGAGAATTAAAGGAAGCCAGTGAGGTCGGTCAGTTAACATCATCTCTATTTTTCTTCTGCCATCAACTAGCTATGAGAAAGTCACTTAAGTTCTCTATATCTATAGATAACTCTTTAAAACTATAATTGATAAGAATAAATTTCTTGCCTGGAACTGCCCATTCTCATGAAATTACAATTAAAGTATAATTATTTATCTAATGAAAATGGACACAGAGGACACATACAATGTTTTGAAGTTTTCAAGAGACTTTCCAGATACAATCTCATCTGAGCCTAATAACCATCCTTTGAAGTAGGTATTACAGCATTTATCACCATTTATCACCATTTACACCATTTACACCATTATTACCATTTACAGATGAAAATACTGAGGATTAGAAAATATATGATCAACCATGTAGTGCACTAAGGATGTGATTAGGGTTTTGACGTTAAAAGATCACTCTACTGCAAATATGAACAACGTAGAAATATGTTTTGAACAATGATACGTGTATAACCCAGTAGAATTGCTTGTTGGCTTTGGGAGGGGGAGGGAGAGAACAGGGATGGGGGGATTATGAATCATGTGACCATGGAAAAATATTCTAAATAAAAATTAAAAAATAAACACATGCTAACCCCATGTGAGGCTGAACCCATCACTCTGAGTGCCTTCAGGCACTGAGTCCTCCATCTCTAGGTCTAGAATTTCCTCATTAGATGTTTTCCCCACTAAAAAAACCACTGAACTGAGCCAATAATGATAATAATATATGGCAATGGAATTAATAGCTAAAAACAATTAAAATTCTGATCATGGTAATGCTAATTGTTTACATTCTAATATTTTTACTCAACTACACCAAAAATCAGTTATTTCATCCACATTTACAAAAGTCCATAGATCATTATATATACATGACATAATAAACCCATGATTTACTTGAAATGCGGGTTAGGTAGAATAACAGGTCATCATTTTATTGATTATTAATTTGTAAACATTTATGGATATGAATGGAACATTTTTATTATGTGCCAACATTGTGTTAAGCTCTTTAAAAATCTTAATCTCTTAGAAAAAGAATCATTATATCCCACCCTTACAAAAAATACATCTGTACTGAAATCTTTATTAAAATGAATTGAAACATAAATTCATCAAGGTAGCCTATTTCTTAATCTATCTGATAGCCATCTATTCACTGAAACAGTGATACTAGAAGCATGAAGATCCGATAACTAAAATCATTTAGATTATGACCGAACATTCAGACATGAATAACTCCATTCCATTCTTGGAGAGATTGATATGGTATTACTCAACAGAGCTAGCATACAAATTTTTTCCAAAAACATTTAGAAAGCATTGAGAATATTACTTTTCTTTGAGAAAAGACAGGAATGTCCCATCCTTGCAAAGCCTGCATGCAGTGCACAGCTTAAGAGCATTGCCTCACCAAGCAGAAACATGATGGAGTTAAAACATTGGCCTGACATGCTCTTTTCTCACCAGAATTCAGCTAGTCAAGCTGCTAATAGGAAAGCCTGCTCAGCTGTAATACTCTTACTGGGAGAGAGTTCAAAAGCTAAAATTCTGACCCCGAGGTGAACCAAAAAAGCCAAAGAGGGGAGGGAGACCGCTGCTTGTAATTACGACCCCAAAAACTGTTTCCATCTGATGATATTTTAGAAACTTCCCATATTTGAACTCTTTTGTCAATCTGTTCTCTTTTCATGTACAGGCTGAAATATTTGGGGTACTCAAAAGAAGCGCTTTACAGACAAATGCAATTTGGGCACACAGCCGCTGAGGCTGACAAATAAGGATGGTTTTTACATCCAGAATGGAAATCACATTTACATTCTAGCTGATAATACGGTATAGAGAGGACTATACTAATTTGTCCACATCATTAAAGTGAGTGAGTGAGAGAGAGAGAGAGAGAGAGAGAGAGAGAGAGAGAGAGAGAGAAAGAGAGAGAGAGAGACAGAGAGACAGAGAGAGAGACAGAGACAGAGAGACAGAGACAGAGAGATAGAGAGAGAGACAGAGAGAGAGAGACAGAGAGAGAGAGAAAAGGAGAGAGAGAGACAGAAAGAGAGAGAGACAGAGAGACAGAGACAGAGAGAGAGAGAGAGAGAGAGAGAGAGAGAGAGAGAGAGAGAGAGAGAGAGAGAGAAAGAAAATTCCCACAATGCTAAAAGCTAATGTGGCTTTGTAAAGAGATTGGCCCAAAGAGATGGTGGGCCAAATACAAAGCACGCTAGCTGTACTATCACCATAGATTTCCTCCTTTTCACAGTGAAACTCCTAGAAAGGACCATTTCTACTTGTTATCTCCATTTACTCCTTTCCTCCTTGCAATTGAACTTCTAACCCTGCACTAAAAATTTTAATTTCTAAATGCCATGGCCTTTTCCTCATCCATTCTGACATCTCCTCAGTTTTGGGCATCATCGAGCACTTCTCTTTAATTATTAAACATTAATTATGTTTCTTTTATGTGCCAAGCACTATGCTAATTTAAGAGCTAGGCATACAAAGTAAAAAATTAAAGGCGTTATAGAGAATTTTTTTTCTTATCAGGGAAGAAAACTCCTTTTGGACATTCTCAGCAGTGAAGTTTGTTATCTTTAAAAGGGGTAGCAAATTTTACCCCTGTATATTGTGTATCTAATCTACTCCACTACTCTACCATTTTATTCCTTAGCCAGTACCAGATTGTTTTGATGACTACTGCTTTATTTTAAGATCTGGTACTGCTAGGCCCCCAGTCATCACATTTTTTCCCATTAGTTTCTTTGATATTTTTGACCTTTTGTTCTTCCAGATGAATTTTGTTATTATTTTTTCTAGTTCTACAAAATACTTGTTTGGTAGTTTGATAGATAAGGCACTGAATAAATAAATGAATTTGGACAGATTTGTCATTTTTATTAAAATATTAAATTTATTAAATTGCTTAGCCTACCCATGAGCAATTAATATATTTCCTATTACTTAGATCTGACTTTATTTGTGAAAAGTGTTTTGTAATTGTGTTCATATAATTACTATGTTTGCCTTGGAAAGTAGATTTGCAGGTATTTTATATTGTTTAGAGTGATTTTAAATGGAATTTCTTTTTCTAACTCTTGCTGAGGGGTAGCACATTTTAACTAGATAGTATCAACCAGAAAAACATATAAAGACAGCCAATAGGTAAGTAACTATAAGGGAATTACCTAAATAAATCATTTTGCAAGTTGAATTTGTTCTGTTTCAAAATAAAGCTAGGAAATTTGAATGATAGATGGAACCAAACTGCAAGAGTAAAGAAATTAGTCTTTCTGTGCAATTCTAAAAACATGTAAGAATTAAATGATGAAAGATATATGCCAAGGTACATTGATATTCCAGAGAAGCTTTCCTAAGAGTGACCTGAGTAACTGCAAACTTTTCATCTCATAACCTCCACTACTTCCACTTCCCTTCAGACACTTTTATACTCTCCTAAGACACACCCAAAATTTAAACGGTGAATAATATTTAGCCTCAAGGGAAAAGACATAATAGAAACTACACACTTCTCTGTTACACCGAGAATCCAAGACAGAAAGCAAAGGGTTGTTTGGCCCATAGAGTCAAGAGATAAGCAAAATGAGGTCATTTTAAAGTCGGAAATAATAGGAGACATCAAAAAGAGGATTCCCAATGGTTTTTAGATGGAAAGATAAACTCAAAAATTAAATTTGAAGAATCGGGTAAAGCTAATTAACCCAGCCAAGAATGCCATGCAAGCTTTGGTCCCTCAACACCATTTCAAACTGTGTGTTCCAGAGACATCTCGATTTCACCATGTCCAAAATCAATTTCATTCTCTTTCCCCAGGAAATCTTTCCCTTTGCACAACTTCACTCTTTCTGCTGAAAATAACACTGTTCTTACAATCTCCCAGGTTCTATTTTAGCATTATTCTCCATCCTTTATTCTCTTTCACTCCCCAAATCCGATCTGCCATCCTTTCTTGCCATTCCTAACTTCACCCCCTCTCCTGTCACTTCAACATTTAGCACCTTGGTTCAGGCCACCTCCCGCCTGGATTTCTGCAGCAGCCTCCTATTGCTCTCCCAGACTCAAATCTCTCAGAGCTCTAGTTCATCCTACAAGCTGCTGGCAAAGTGATTTTTCCCTCAGGCACATCTATGACTGTGTCACCCTCCTATTCAATCAACCTGAAGGCTCCCCTTTGCTCTAGTTTAAAACATAAACTTCACTGTTTTGTCTTTAAAGTCCTTCACAACTTGACTCTGACCTATCTTTCCTGTATTCCTGAAAATTACTCTCCCACCTGCTCTCTGCCATCCAGTCTAACTGGCCTTCTCTTTGCCCCTCACACATAGCACTCTCTCTCGCTCCTCCCCACTCCTTTGCACTGGTCTAATCCTTGGCTGGGATGGGCTCTCCTTCATTTCTACCTTCCTTTAGCATTCAGAACACCACCTTGTACAAGAAACTTTCTTGATCCCTCCCCCCCCAACCCTTAGCACCTTCCTGCTTAAACGATCTTTTATTTAACTATTTTGGTTTTATGTCTACGTATGCTTTTTATTTTACTCTGTGTATGTGCCTCTTAAAAAAGTTTATTTATCGTGTGTATGAGCATCCTAAAAAAAGGTTGGGTATCCTATATGCCTTGAATGGGCTTTGAGCCATCTAAACACAAAAGTGAATGAAAGCTAACTTAATATTATGATTCATTTATCTCCCAAAATGTAGGAAAGAAGAATATACATTCAATTTTACAGGATGATTTATGTTTGAAATCCATATGTCCACTTCCTAGAGAGCAAAGAGGAAAAGAAGATAAATTTGTACATTCAGAACAAAGCAAAGATTTTTCTCTAGAGGAGTATTCTTTCTAAAGGGATATGGGGAGCTGGAAGTGAGTATGGAAGGTTGTTAAAGTTTAAGTAAAACATATTTTCAACTTCATTCAATTTGCACTATTCTTTAATAGTCTGTCAGTGGATAGTCTTTTATACAGTGATTTAGTGATTTTATCAAATTCCTCCAAAGTGTGAAACAGTGCCAGCCATGATATACTGATATGTGAGAAAACCTACTCAAGGAAAAAAATATATAGTAGTAAAGGTGAAATAATGATATTTTAACATGACTTCTAAAGGATGACACTTTTGGAAGAGAAAACTCTTAAACACATTAGAGAGGAGACTTAATTAACCCCAAGTGCTCTATAATACCTGTCCCAGAGCTTTGTCTGTGATGTGATTGGCAGAAGATGAGTCACTACTTCCAAGACTTACATCAGAGTAAGTGCCTCCAGTGCTCTGTTCTCATTCCTGGAATTCTTTGTTAAGGTTTATGGGTGATATTTCTGGGAAGAATGTACTATTCCAAAATTAGAGGGAAAAAAAGTCCTATTCAAACAATGGATCAAGTCAAAGACAGCTGACATAAACAACTATCTCACCTTGAGATATCTGCTTTCTCTAGATATATCTAAAGAACTACAGTTAAAAATGTGTACCGTCTTCATCCTACTCTCACATTGCTCCCTGACTAATCTGAAGCCAAGCTAGAAAAAATAAGCCAGGTCTCCTGATTTTTATTTTCACATCAACAATGATTTTAGCAAACAATCTATTGTGGCCAAGGTTAAAATATGGGATAATTTCCATCTTAGCAGAGTGATCTTAACATTCAAAAAAAATTGGCCAATACTAAACCTCAGAAGAAAAGATAATCAATATTGTCACTGCTATGCAATACCATGAAATCAATATTTACTTACCTACTTCATCAGTATAAATACCCTTATATCACTGATCTCAACCGCCTTAATATTAATAAAATGTATGCTCTGTAAAAGGCAGTGAGGTGACACAGGCTATAGAATACTGGGCATGGAATCAGGAAAACTCCTCTTCCTGAGTTCAAATCCAGCCTCCAACACTTACTAGCTGTATGACTGGATAAGTCATTTAATCCTTTTAGCCTCAAGTTTCCTCAGTTTTGAGATGAGCTGGAGAAGAAAATGGTAAATCCCTGCAGTATCTTTGACAAGAAAACTCCAAACAGGGTCACAAACAGTCAGATACGAGTAAATCACAATGAGCTCCTAAGAATAGGGAGTTTAAATTTCATTTTTATTTGCATTCTATTTCCCCTTTTGTCTTCAAATTCCTTATGCCTAACATAGTATCTAGGGCATAGCAGATGCTGGATGAATGCTCATTGATCAGCAAAGCACACTGACTCGGTGAGTTGTTCTGTCTATGAAATTTCATCACCCTAAGACTAATCAAATAATGAGGTTCTATGAACTTAGGTAGTTATATAAGCATTATTAAAGGCACATAATTTTAGACACTTCAAATGACCATATGAGTGCTATTCCTACAAGTTCAATTAATAAACAAACTAACTGTTCTTGGAAATTTTTAGCTTTAGCCAGAATGTTCTTGGAGGAAATATAATCAAGATTATTTTAAAAATCATCAGGTTGAATGCCTTAACTTTAAATATAAACCATACTTAATGGTTATACTTAGGAAAAATTACTTAATACTTATACTTATAAAATTACTCAAAGGAATTTAATAGGTAAAAGCATTTTTCCAAGGGAAAATCAAAGGATTTGAAGCTTGAATGGAGCAAGGGAAGGTGAACTGAAATTCTAGTACTGCCAGTAACTACCTGCTCTCAAACAAGTCACTTCATCTTTTAGCGCCTTGGTTTCCTTATATGTAAGAGAAGGAAATTGGCCTTCCTTTGGATTTGGTATTTTATAATCTGGATTGAGATCTCACTTCCATCACTTGCTAGCTATGAGACTTGGATCAAGTCATTTAAGCTCTCTAGGACTTGGTTTCCTCATCTATGAAATAAAGGGGTCAGAATAGATAACTTCTAATTTCACTTACAACTCAAGTCCATGATCCAATGGCTTTAACAGACTAAAATTACTAAATTCATTCTAAATTATTAAGGTAATATTTCAGCATTACCTTGAAGTCATATTTCAAGTTAGTTGCAAATCTAGAGCTACCACATAGAAGTCTCCTTCCTAATGACTGGTTTAATACTGTGGATAATAAACTAGTTGTATTAGCCAGAATAAAAGGGAAAAAAAAGTTAAGCCATCCTTCTTAAATTGCACAATGTTTATAAGCCTCTATCTAAAATCTAGCATCTCGTTTTGTCTTCTGTCTAATGAGAAATCAAGAAACTGGCAAGCCCCCATGATGGGCAAGGAAAATTGATTCAAAACTTGGAAAATAGGAACCTTATTCCAAGATCTCAGTAACTGTAGCGATTAAAGAGGCAATGGTAGATAGTTAATGACTGTCCTCAAGAATGTGAAGGATGATTGTCAGGAGGAAATCAATTCATTGTACTCCATGTCCAGGGAAAATACAAAAGGATGAAATGGACTTATTCTGAACCAAAGGTTTGGAATTTGAATTAGTCAGAGGGAAGGATTTTTATCCTATAGAAGTCATATAGGCTATAGATAATAGATTTAGAACTGGAAGGGAACTTAGAGTCATCTAGTCTACCACTCACATTTTACCAAAAAAAAAGGAAACTGAGACTCCAATAATTTAAGTACCTAAACTTAATCTGAAAGTGGAAAAACCAAGTTAGAATTGAAGGCTTCTGGCTCCAAATCTAGCACTTTTATCCTCTCCTACATTCATTCATTCATTTGTTTATTTTTTTATTTAGGTCTAGAGCCATTATTTTATTAGTATAGGGAATTCCTTCTGAGGAAATTCCTTCTATTGATTCTGAAAAACAACTCTTCTGTAGTTTATAAACTTTGTTTCCTAGGGCAATGCAAAATCAATTGATTTGCCCAGAATATAAAGTGTGTCCGAGGCAGGAGTTTAATCCAGATCTCCCAAGAGACTGGCTCTTGTCCACAATATCATATAGTTTCTTATTATATGGATCTAGATATTAACTGTGACATCATTGGCATAATTCTAAAGAACTGGGTTAGGGAAGCTAAAATTGACGTATTCTTATAAGCTGACACACCTCCTTTTCATTTTTTATAAAATGCTAGTTCTATGAAACACACTTGATGTTTTTGCTCTTAAGTATGCTGTTATCTGACATGGTCTCTGGTGAAATAAATATTTAAGAAGATTCACAACCTTGAATCCTGCCTCTTCTTTCTCCATCATCTCCAACATTCAATGAGTTGACATATCGTATAATAAACTTAAACAGTAATTCTTTCATATGTCGTTTTTGGTCCATCTCTCACCTGGATTGTTCTTATAAGGTTCTCATTAGTTTTATTACTTCCAGTCTTCCCCTCTCTAATAAATTTTTCACATCACTGCCAAAATATTTTTCTAAAGTAAAGGCCTGACTATGCCACCAGAATTAAATATAACCTCTAATTTTTATATTTAAACTTTTCATAACTTTATCCTTTGTACCTTCCCAATATTTATATATTTTCTTTTCTTTACATACTCTATGATCTAGCCTCATTAGCTACTTGATGTTCTTAGCAACTCCATTTCCAATCTTTGTCTTTCCACTGACTATTCCTCCATGTCTAGCACACTCTGTCCCTTCACCTCCAACCTCTTAAATCCAAGATCCATACGACTTGGTTCAAATATTGCTTTTTTTAAAAGGTCTTTTCTGGTCCCTCCAGATTTTAATGCCTTCTACTCCAAGATACTTTTCCATCTACTTGGTATTGATCATGTATGACACTAATTATTTACATCCCTTCCCAACTTATTTCAAATGTAGTCTCCTTGAGGGTCTTTTTTTTTTACTTTTTTTTTGTACTCCCAGTACTTAGCTCAGGGCCTGGCACATAATAGACAGTTAAAAAATGCTTCCTAACTGATTGACTCTGAGACACATTCTACTCTCAACTCTTTTGTGCCATCAAATGAATTTGACATCATCAAATGAATGCCTGAGGATGGCAAGAATACTGGTTTCTAAAATTATGCTTCCAAATCCTCTTCATTGGGAACAGAAGGTCGAACTGGCAGTTTTTTCCATACCCAAATATTTGAGCCCACTGTTTCACTCCAACTCTATAGCTGCCATGAATAAGTGTTTGGGTAGTGGCTATATGGGCCAAGACTGGGGAAAACTCTGATTGAAAATCCAAACAAAAGGTTACAGTTGAACAAAAGCTGGGAAAATAGAAAAACAGGAATGCTGAGAGAAGCCAGTTATTCTAGAGCATTCAGACATATGGTTAAAAGATGTAGATTAAGAATTAGAAGGTCATTCCAAAAAAAGCCAGCAGGGTTGGAAATGAGTTTTACTAGCAAATATTAATAAAGTACAAGATTCAAGACCGACCAAATAGAAGCAGTCAAGGAAAGCAAATGATAAAACACTAGAACAGTTAAAATGAAGGTAAATTGAGAATCAAAGTTCTGAGCATGACCAACTACTAGAAAAACACAGATTTACCAATAAATTATCTCTAACCCACCCAGCAAGCCAAGATTCCAAATGAGTAGTACAGTTTTCTAGGTTTTGGGGTGTACAGAACAAAGAACAAAACTTTATAAGAAAAAATAGCTACAATTGGTTATGATAGCTTGATGTCATGATTGGAAAAATCAATATGACTAGTTACAGAGCAAAACACAAATCATATGATTGGTCAGAAATTGGAAGCAAGGGGCTAGAAACAACTCGCTCCTTGCTTTCTATGGCTAAAAAATATTCATCATTTGAATCTACATCTGAGGTCAGAGATAGTGCACCAGACCTCTATGAATAGTAAACCAGACATTCTTGAAGGATAGCATGGGGGTGCAAACATACTAGACAAGACTCCGTGATGTCCACTTACATCCCCCAAGGACAACAGTTTCTTTGGGGCAAGAATAAAACAGTGATTAGAAGGAGAATCAGATTTCTTAACTTAAATTTAACTCATAATAGGACAACTGAACTTCTGAACTAAGCTCAGAGACAAAGAAAAAACATGACTTGGGCACTTAAAGACAAAATCAATTATATATATATACATATACATATGTATATATATATACATATATATGATAAATTTTAAAAAAGATACAGAATCAGTTTAGTCTTCTCAACACCTCTCTGCCTGGTAGAGAAGGAGAGGTCAGTGAATAGGGAATCTTGCATACGACTTCAGATATAGAAATAGACTTGTTGTTAACTCTATATTCTAGTTTTTAAAAAGAGGTTTTATTAAAAGGGGGTAGGTTTATCAGAAAAAAAGAGAGGGATATAAAAACCAAAGGCATCAATAAAACATAATTAAAATGCTTCAATAATAACAAAAGACAAGGATGGTAATTGGAAGGAATAAAATTGGCAGATATTACTATTAAGGAAGTATTTTGACAAGTGTCAGGGACATAGGTTCTGAGAAATGGGGCTCCATGGGTAGGAAAACCAGCCAGAAATGCAAAAACAAGCCCTCTCCTGAAGGACTGTACATTCTAATGGTGGGGAGGGATGGGCATGTAACAAAGGAGATGAAAGTAATCTAAAAGGGAAGGGCATCAGCTTCTGGGAGCACCAAGAATGTCTCCTGCAGAAGGTAGGATTTGAGCTGAGTATTGTAAGTATTGAAAGAAATGAAAAGGTAGACCTGAGGGGGCAGAGCATAATAGGCTTTGGAGACAACCAATCCAAAAATATGGATGCATGAAATGTGGTGTCGTATTCAAGAAATGGCAAATACATCAGTTAGTTGGATTGTAGAGTTTATAGAGGGAAATATAGTTTAAGAAAACTGGAGATATGAAGGGACAAGTATATGAAGAGCTTTATAGACCAAGCAGAGGAGTTTAGATTTGAACCTAAAGGTGGGGAGCCACTGACACTCAATGAGAAGGGAGGTGATTGATCAGATTTATACTTTAGAAAGGGTAGCTAGGTGGCACTTTAGATTGAGTGCTGGGTCTAGAGACTAAAATATTCCTCTTCTTGCATTTGCATCTGGTCTCTAACACTTACTAACTGTGTAACCCTGGGCAAGTCACTTTTAACCCTCTTTGCCTCAGTTCTCCATCTGTAAAATGAGCTGGAGAAGAAAATGGCAAACTGCTGTAGTATCTTTGGCCAAAAAAAAAACCCAAACGGGATGATAAAGAGTAGGACATGACTTAAAACATCTAAACAGCAAAACACTTTAGAAAAAAATCACTCCTTGGCAGTTGAGTGAAGGATGGATTAGAGAAGGGATGGATTTGAGACAGAGAGACCATTTAGATAGCTATTTCAGTAGTCCTGTCAAGGTGTAATGAAGATCTCAGAGATATGGCTATATGAATAGAGAGAAGGGCACATATACAAGGAATGTGGCAGTAATAGAAATGACAAGATCTGACTATGAATTACATATACAGAGTGAATGAGAGTGAGGAGTCAAGGGTGAGGTTATAGGTGTGGGTGACTTGGAAGATGATGGTGCCCTCAACAGTAATAAAAAGCAGTCTTAAAATGTAAAGGATTTGAGATGAAAGATAATTGGTTTTTTTTCTGGGGACAAATTGAATTGAAGATGCCAATGGAGCATCTAGGAGTAAGAATAGGGCTGGATGTAAAATTCTGAAAAATCATCTTGATAGAGATAATTACTAACTCATCATTAAATGATTTAAAATTAATTAATTTACCTGTTTGTTATATCAAAATACCCAATTAGCACTCTCCCACTGCTGGAGAAGACATCATTTAAGAAAAATATATGTGTACATGCAAACTTTATCTTACTTATTTATGTTTAAATTTTTTCTCTGGAGATGGATTTATATAAGTCATTCTTCAAACAATATTTCTATTACTATATATAGTATTCTCTTGTTCTGTTCATTTCATTTCTTATAATTTCATATAGGTTTGCCCATGTTCATTTTCCAAAATAACCTGTTCATCATTTCTTATGGTGCATATGTCTACTTTTGTCAATACAAGGTTACAATAATCTTTTACAACTATTTATTATATTTATATCTGTTCTGTTCCACTGATCTACTTACCATTGCCTGATAGTTTTGATGATTAGTGCTTTAAAATATAATTCAAAATCCAATACAGCTAAACCTCCTTCCTTTACATTTTTTCATTAATTCCTCTGATATTCTTGTCCTTTTGTTTTTCTAAATGAATTTTGTTATTTGTTCTAGTTCAAGTGAGATATTATCTGTACAGTACTTTGCAAACATCAAAGTACCACATAAATGTCAATAATGAAGATAAGGAGGATGATTAAAATAGAAGCTTTACCAAGTGAGACAATGTAAAGTGAAAAGAAAAAAGTGTTGAACAAAGCCATGGAGAGATACTCATGATTATTGGGCATAATTTGAGTGAAGCACTAGCAATGGAAACTGAGGAAGAGATAGGAAGAAAACCAAGAAATAAAAGAATATCTAAGAAGAGGTGACCAGCAATGTAAAATTTTGCATGAAAAAAGTCAAAAATGATGAAGACTGAGGAAAGGCCATTAGATTTAGCTGTTATGGTGACTGTACTTTTTAGAAAGGACAATTTCAGCTGAATGATAAGGCAAGAAACCAGATTATAGACAGTTTAGAAGAATGAGAAAAGAGTAAATGAAGACAGATTGTAGGAAGGTTTCTCAAGGAAATTGGTCCCAAAGCAAAAGTTATAGGATGAAAATTAGTAGTGATGTCAAATTAAGTGAGGCAGGTTGTTTTTGTTTTAAGGATGGAGGAGATAGTCATGTTTGTAGGCAACAGGGAAAGAAATAGTAGATGGGAGTATATTGAAGACTGGAGAGAGTGGACAGGGCATTATAGTGGGATGTTTTTCTTGAGTAGTCAGGATGGGATGCCCTCAGCAAAGAAGGTTATTTCTTCTTCAGAATCCATAAGGAAAGAAGTAAAAATGGAGAAAGAGATCTGAAAATTTAAATGAAGACCAGACAAAAGTTAGAAGTTCTCAGTAGTGGCTCTTATTTCGCTTTGTTTTGTTTCTATCAAGTATGAGTCAGATGAGAGAGTAGGGGAGAGTGCTGTAGGAAGTATGACAAGTAACAAGGTTTGAAACAACTTCTATGAAGAGTGTGATAGTGATTTAGCTAGTGAGGAATAATAGATTGCCTAGATATAGTGAAAGCCCAGGTGGCATTAGGTAATTTGCATTTGTAGTGTGCCTAGTCAGCACACTTTTGTGATTTCCACTAGTTTTGTTCAACAACATACAAAGTGGAATGAAAGACGTGATTGGTGGAAGTAATCCACAGTTGGGACTAGACAAGATAAGACCAGTGATCAGATAATGAGGTCAGGGAATTGCACTTTTAAAATGATACTTCTCATATTTTGTAAGCAGTAGAAAGTGATTAGGGATAGGGAAAGTAAATGGGGGCTGGAGCTATTATTTCATTTGGGTAGGGCTTCCCTAAGGATTGAGGAGAGACAGAGAGGGATGCAAGGAGGTGTCTCTACCAGTTCAGGTTGACAGTGTATAATTTTCATAAGATTCAAGATTTTAAAAAAAATTTGAGAGAAATTTCAGAAAAAGAAGCTCACTAGCTCCCCAAATCAAGAAAGTAAACTTTTTGAAGATGATGCTATAAAGATGCCTGCAGAAACCACACTTCATCAAAAGATCCAGAATGAACTTTGGGATGTAGTGAATTGAACTGAGGGGGTTTGAACACATTTACTCTAAATATAAACTCTTATGCCAAAGAGGGGACCCTAATTGGCTTTTTGTCAATGTGCCCACCAACCATAGATTTTGCTCTCTTTCTCTTTTATTTACCTCTTATTCACCAAATTATTATAATTTCCCCTTAGAAAGTACAGTATTGTATGTACCTCTAGTAAGAGATCTTTAGAGATATAAGCTAGTTATTTGAAATGATTCATTGGGTAGGGTAGGCATATAAATCTGGGAGATTTCAACATGCTTGCCTCCCAATGGAATCACAGGGGGGATTGTGTAAATAGAATCCACATCACATCCTGATGTCCTACCCAACATCCTACTCATTGTATTGTCAGATTAGGAATGAAGTCATGCAGCCAGATAGAACATTTCAGGGGGCTGCATCTGGCCCACGAGCTGTAGTTTTACCCATCACTGGTAGATGACCTTAGAATAATACCTGGATTCAAGTCCCATATCAAACATATATATTGTGTGTGTGTGTGTGTGTGTGTGTGTGTGTGTGTGTGTGTGTGTGTGTTTTGTCCTAGGCTAGTCACAAGTTTTCATTGTACTATATTAAAAAGAGGCATTACTTTTATATGAACTTTTATAGGAACACAATATGCAATTAAGGAATTATTCTTCCAGTGTTCTAAAAACAAGAACACAATTTTCCCTTAATAGAAGAGGGAAATATTTTTCTTCCCTTGAAGAAATAGTTCAAAAGGCCACAGGATTGAAATTGTTAATTAAAAACAAAGGACATTACCATGGAGTTATTTGAATCTACTGTTTTATTTCAATGACAATAGTAGCTATAAATAATGTAAGATTAAGATGATTGGCTTAAATCTTTTGCATTTGAGATGTCCTGATCTGTGCCAAGGGCATAGCTTAAACTTATTCTCACTAAGATGGAAAGAGGAGAGAAGTATGCTTTGATGGGGTATTTTGAAGAATAATTCAGAAATATTATATGATGGATTAAATATATAATACAGGGATAGTGGAGAGTAAAATATTATTTAAGACTCTTGTTTGGGAGATTTATGAAAATGAGGAGCATCTTTACTTCATCGCATCTAATTTAAGTTAGTGGTAAGTCCTCCAATTCATGGAATTATCTAAGAAAAGTATTTCAGAGCAGATATATTTTAATAATGGAGTATAGATTGATTTCTCAAGCCCTTCGACTCTCAGTCTATCACAAAAATTGGTTGTACAAATTACATCCAGTTCTTCCTCATAAAATTATTTTTTTCTTTTGTTGAAATCTCACTTCTTTTTTTCCAAGGTATTAATATCATTTCAAGTTTTTAAGGACCATGGTACAAACATATGAATCTATTTTCTTGTGTATAAATTCAATAAACAAAATATTTTTCCTTTTTTGTATTAATATGCTATCTGAATTTACAGCTAGATAATAATTGACATATTCAGTCTCAAACAAATGCACACACACATCATCATATTCGTAGAAGCAGAAAGAAAAAAAGACATTAGTAGAATAATGTGCTCCTGAAAACAGAAATCAAGCTGAAAGCTCATAAAACAAGGCAAGAAAAACGTAAAAATGTGCCTGACCAAAAGAGAGAGAGAGAGAGAGAGAGAGAGAGAGAGAGAGAGAGAGAGAGAGAGAGAGAGAGAATGGGTAATTGCTAACTCTAAAAGGATTTTCATTCTTAAACTTAATTATATCCCAGAATTATGCCATGATATTGAGGGAGCAGAGAAAAAGGTTATGAACTGGGGAAATAGATAGTCACAAGTTCAATGGAAAACTGATGTTTTGATACCAGGTCACCATGTTTCTAAAATCACCCGGGGCTTCCATATGGTCCAAGAATATCAGCATATAGCTATACAATTCACCTAAGGAAAATGGTAGTTGGGCTTGAAGAGTATTCAAAGAAAGACAACCAATATAACAAAGAACTTCAAGTACATGTCATATGGAAATCAACTGGCTAACAAGGGGTATTAAGCATGGGGAAGGGAAAAGAATGTTCAAGACAAGAGCAAGACAAGTGAACTGTTTTCAAGTGTTTGAAGGGCTGAAGAGAGAGAAAGAGACAAAGGTAGAGAAGGAGAAAAGACACAGAGACAGAAACAGAGGAAGAGGAAAGAGAGAGGGTAAATGTGAAGAGAGACAGAGACAGAGACAGAGACAGAGACAGAAACATTTATTAAGCCCATGATAAATATAAGGCACACTGCTAAGATCTGAAGATATAACAACAACAACAACAACAACAACAACAAGATGGTCTCTACTCCCAAGAACCTTACATTAAAGTGGAGGAAGACAATACATACAAGGAAAATGAAAGTAATGAAGGGAGGTAGAAGGTATCTGCACAAGGTTTGAGAAAAGTGGGAAGTTTGACTGGGACATGTAGTGATATAAATGGTGGTTCTAGGCAAGGATTCACCAGGCAAAATGTACTACTAGATTCTTTCTGCTTTACTCCAGAGCGCACAACCAGAATTAATAAGAAGAAAATATAGAGAGATAGATTTAAGCATAATATATATAACAATATATTCACTATGTTAAATTTCTCAGAGGAAAAGAAGCTAGTTGTGGAATTAATGTGATTCCATCATTGGAGAGCTTCAAAAAAGACTAGAAGGTTCTTGCTAGAAGCTTGTAAAAAGGTCTCATTTTTTTATGTATAGTTGGACTGGATGGCCACTGAAATCCCTCCTAGCTGAAAAATCCCAAATCCAGACTCATCCTATGAGTCTGAGAACAGTTATGTATATTTCATTTATGGTAAATATTTTTAAGTTGCAATTTAATTCACTGTGTATGTACTTACAGGTTTTAATGAATACATCAGATAAAAATGAAAAACTTCCGAGTTCAAAGCAATTGTAACTGCCTAAATACAGAATTCTGTTATTACCCACACCCAATATGGACTGATTCTCCATAAATACTGGCTAAAGTAAACCTAGAATGTTGCTAAAAGGATTTATTGCAAAATAAAGATAAATACATTCTTTGTATTCAAAAATAAAAGCCACTTTATACTATCCTCTTTACAAATCTAAGTGAATCTTCCATGGCCTTACAACCATAATCAGAATTTAAGTGTTGGTATTATAAATCAGACAAGGGAGAGATGTGGAAGCTAAGACTAAGATTCCAGAGAGAATCATAGGGATGAATAAAGCCAAGTGTTAGAACACATCTAGATGATCAGAAATTATTTTTTTAGTCCAAAGATAGATTCAAAACAAAAACAATAAGCAGGATGAAAGGACAAATAAGGCACAAATACCATTGGTCAGAAGTCCCATTTCCAAGTTGTAGTGTGTCTAACCAGGCAGAGGTGACCAGGGAAGATCTGAGTAGTCAAGAATCAGATGGCAGAAGTACAGCAAGGTAGGCTGCCAGCATAAGAAATCAGGCTCAGATATTGGGAATATGGCCAGAGGAAGATTAAGATTTAGGGATAGGAAATCAGCCTGGAAAGAGATTGGTATAACAGGATAATAGTGGAATTCCTAACATGACTAATTCAGCCATGAATATTGAAGGGAATGACCAAGATGGTTCAGAAGGTATAGTGACCCAATCTGATTTCTACCAAATTACCATCCAAAAAGCAATAATATAATACCTCAAAATCAACTCTAGAATAGCATAACCCACAGAAAGACAGCGTGAAATAATTTTTCAGCCCAAAACAACTAAGGACAGCACTAGGAATCTTGTGCTCTGGATGAAGATAGAGCACAGTGCAGTAGGACAGGTCCCACCAAAGCAACAGGCTTTGGGCACAACTGAAGAAATGGCCAAGGCTTCCCAAATCCTTGGCCACAGAGGACAAAGGCAGGGTTGGACAACTGCTCAGAAGGAGATTACAGGTGTATCTTTGCCTCTTCTGGGTATAAAACTCTTGTTGAATTTCCCATACACAGAGCCAGGTCTCATTCCTAGGGCTCAGTTTTGGGACAAGGAGGAACACTAGCATACACTAGCACTTGCAGCCTCAGGAGATTAGGGGACCCTGGTCACAGTTCCAAGAGGTAAAAAAGTATTTAGTGCTACTCCAGAACAGAGAACAAATCTGGAGAGTATTAAACAGACCTCTCATTATATTATACCACCTGGGAAGAACTAAAAGCAGATAGATCCCCAGTTCTAGCTTTGAAGTCAGCTGCACAAAGAACCTGAAGTTTGGAATAGTGATCCCTTCACCACAGGTATAGAACTAAACTTTAACAGTTTTTTAAAACTGAAAGAAAAGCAGAAAGGCAGGAAAATGAGGAAAGAAAGGAAGAAAGAAAG
>NC_058135.1:160425749-160512786 GCF_016433145.1 Gracilinanus agilis
TTCTTCTTCTTCTGATTCTTCTTCTTCTTCTTCTGATTCTTCTTCTTCTTCTGATTCTTCTTCTTCTTCTGATTCTTCTTCTTCTTCTTCTTCTTCTTCTTCTTCTGATTCTGATTCTTCTTCTTCTTCTTCTCTCTCTCTCTCTCTCTCTCTCTCTCTCTCTCTCTCACATACATACATACATACACACACACAAACACATGGGGATATAGATGGTCTACATTCAAGGGCAACCAACATAGTTATCTTCTGTTAAGTTCATACGGAAATCTCTTTTGATATTTAAAACAAGAGCAGAGTCTTTCTCTGGAATCAGAGAATCTAGTTCCAAATCTCAACTCTAATGGCTACTAGCTATGTGACCTTAGCCAGTTCCCTGATCTTTCCCAGACTTCAGTTTTCTTACCTGTAAAACAAAGAAGTCAAACTAGATGTCTAAAATTTCTTCTAGCCCAAGATCTTTGACCTTACAATGCTATAACTCTTTTATGCTCAATTATTTAAGTCCAAAGTAAAGTGAACTTAATGGCTAGGCCTGACCAACACAAAATAGGCACCACCATTTATTTGATGGTAGTTAAGTCAATGAAGACTTATGGCCATGACAAGTTACTTCAATTCTTCCATATAAGCCATGAGCCTTTTATCATAACCCAGTGTGACAAATTGCCCAAAATCCAACAACTAAAGAGTAAGAAATTTATCGGTGCTACAAGTCATATAAACTAGTTCTGACTTTATAGGTTTCTTCATCTACAGCCATTTGTGGGCTTCAAGATCTTATAACCACAGAGAATCAGAAAATTACAGAACCTTGGAATTGGAAAAGAATTCAAAAGTCACAGAATCCAAATGGTTCCAGTCAGACTCTGATGAAGCCTATGATTTCCTAAGTCAACTCATCTGCTTGTGAGTAGCTCAAATGAGAATATTTTCCCTTAGATTAATTCAAAATCGGCTTTTTTGCCTTCCCCCTACTGCTCTGTTGTCCACTCTTTGGGGCAAGTAGAGCAATTATAAACCCTCTTCTGCAGGACAGCACTTTAGATACTTGAAGACAGAGATCATGTTTTCTCTAAATCTCTTCACCAGGTAGAATATCCCATTTCAATGTATCCTCTTATGACACAGCCCTTCACCATCCTGGTTCCCCTTCTCCCAGCACAAGATGGTTTACTCACATTCTTCCCGATATGTGCCATCCAGAACTGGACAAAATATTCCAGAAGTTGTCTGACCAAGCTGAGTATATGGTGCCATCATGTTTCCTTTCTTTCCTTCAGTAGCTAGTTATCTGCTTTCTTAGAGATAAAATAATTAAAAAGAGAAGAAAAACCTTCTGTTGAGCATTTTAAGTCTTCTGCAATCTGGTTCCCATATATATTTCCAGATCTGTTTCATAGGCTCCCACTCACAAATTCTGTGTTCCAACCAGATTGTCCTGTTTGCTATTCACCAAATCCTACCTTCCACCACCTGTTTAGATGCCTTTACACAGGTTATACTCCATACTTTGGGTGCATGCCTCAGCTCTAGAGCTACGACCTTAAACCTTGGGTTCTATTCAAAGTTCAGCCCAAGTACCACCTCATACACAGAGCCTTCCCTGGTCTTTCCCAATTGTTAGTGTTCCCTCCTTCCACAATAGATTACTTTCTGGGAATTTGAATTATCTGTGTACCAATCATACCCACCCTCTACCATCCAGGTAAATATAAGTCTTTTTAAGTGCAGGAGTGAATTTCAATTTTGTCTTTGTGTCCCTAGTGCCTAGCACAATGCCTGGAACATAGTAAGTCAGTTAGTCAGACAATGAGCATTTATGCAGCATCTATTATGTATCACACACTATACTAACCACTGAGGATACCAATAATGAACAAAACCACTCTCTGGACTCCCCAAGAAGTTCACATAAAGCAAATGTGTCTTCAAAGACATCGAATTAACCTCATTTTCTCTTTTGATTGGATTATCTAATTGGGAGATCAGAGGAATGTTGAAGATATCCCATAATTTAACCAGATACCAGTATAGGAATAGTAAAAGTCTTTCAACATAAAGACAGATCACTAGTGGAATGCCCCAGGACTCTGCTTGACCCTGGTTGATTTAACATTTTTATAAACATCTTGAAAGCATACAGGAAATGAACAAAGTGCAGATGACACAATACTAGGAGGAGTAAATAGCATGCTGCAACATAACTAAGACACCAAAAGTTCTCTAGGTTGGAATGACTGAATGAATAGAAAATCAATTATTATAAGTGCAGTGCTTACTGTCTATTCTAAAGGCTAAGAACACAAATACAATCAAGATTAGTCTCTGATATCAAAGAGTTTATAGTCTAATGGGGAAAACAGCACATAAATGGGAGATAAAAAGGAGGGAGAAGAAGCAGGACATCTGAGGCATGGTTTGGAATTTGTGAGGCAGCAATGTGGAGAGCTTCAGGCAAAATAAGGTAGAAGCTCACTTAGTGGCATCTAGATTTCAATAGGTTGGAGATGAGTAGGATGGCTGGAATGCCAGTGTCATGATTTAGAAAGGGTTGGAAAAATATTGAACTGAATCCAATAAGGTAAAAAAAATGTAATGGGGAACAAATCTAAAATCTTTTACTTGGATACTTTCTATGCACAAGATGGCATTGGTATGACAAGACAGCAATTTATTTGAAAAAAATCTGGAGGTTTTAGTGG
Source organism: Gracilinanus agilis (assembly GCF_016433145.1). Taxonomy (NCBI): domain Eukaryota; kingdom Metazoa; phylum Chordata; class Mammalia; order Didelphimorphia; family Didelphidae; genus Gracilinanus; species Gracilinanus agilis. The sequence goes on from NC_058135.1 coordinate 160,428,455, forward strand.
ATCACAACCTTGATGTAAATCAACAAACTAATCCTATCCTAGGGGCATTAAATTCAATTTAATAAGTATTTCTTAGGACCCTTCAACCTGCAGTATCAAATATAAGCTCTTCAATCAGGTTTTTAAAGATCTTCAAAACCTGGTCCCTTCCCACTTTTCCAGTCTTCTTATACCTTCCTCTCCTTTGTACCCTTTGTGATCCAGTCACCCTGGCCATCTCCCCTGCCTGGAATACTCTCTCCTAAGCTCCAGTTCATAGATTTTCTGCTTTCCTTTAAGTCTCAGCTAAAGTCCCACCTTCTTTAATAAGACCTTTCAAACCCTCCTTAATCTTAGTGCCTGGTCCTCAAGATTATCCCCCATTTAACCTACATATATCTTGTTCTGCCTTTTGGAGCCCAGAAATGATTCTCAGTGATGGAGAAAAATAAGAACACCACTCCCCCCCCCCAAAAAAAGAGTGGAGTGGTTTTACCTTCTCTTTTTCATGTGTTATCATCTTCAAATATACATTTTTATAACCTTCACATATTAGCATTCACCCTTACCTCATGAATATTGCAGAACTTAATTAGTCTTTATGAAACATTTGACATGCTCAGGATCAGAAACCATGTAGAAATCAAAGTTATGTTATTAAACAGGATTCCTATTCTTACTAAGGGGAAAATGCAAGGATAAAAAGTTTGAGGAAGCAAGACATCCAGAAATTGTAATCAGGAAGCTGATTTAAGGGAGACCACCTAGACTGAAAATTAGAAGTTGCTTTAGGAGCAGTGTTGGTGTGGATGCGTAGAAGGGGACATTTTGCCTTGGAGTCCTCAGCTCCCTAGACAAATGCTCTTTAGAAATTATGAATTAATGAATGGGCTGGGGAAAAGCATACTCATTCTGAAAGGACCTGAACTACAGCAACATAGAAGGGAGATAGCATTATCCTCTTCAGTCAGAGGAAAAAAGAAATAGCTTTCTAAAGAAGGGACACCCCACAGATATGAAATCTTTTGAAGGGAACATTCTACCAATAGGAAGACCACTGAGGTACCAGACATGATATCCCTAGCAGCAGCCAGAAATGAGTCGATGGCTCATTCTGCGCTACCTGCCTGTTTGAAGCTGACAAATCCAGAGAGTGAGTCAGTGTGACTCTGTATATACATGAGTGGTGGGTGTTCGAAAAACAACTTTGGGAGAGTGGGGGGGGGAAATGCTTCCCTTCTGGTCGGTGCATCTTTTGCAGCACGCTATGTCAGGATTAATTCCTAGGATGCCACATCACTTCATAGAAAGGTCAGACAAAGACACACTTAAGCGATAATGATGAAGGAACAGGTCATCTCCTAAGAATTAATGACTGGATAGAAGGAATTGATGGCCTTTGGCTGCACCTTCAGCCATTAACCTCAGCTGGTCATTAATCCTCAGAAAATGCCCTGTGCTGAGGTCATTATTGCTGTTATAAACTGCAAATGATGAAAACCACATATGCACACGCAGAGACACAAAGATCCACTTTTTTTCAGTCCCTTTAAATGAACGAAAGAGTTTTTGAAATGGCATGTTTAGGAGATTTCAATGCAGCTGCTACCCTCCAGGTAAGCTTGTCACTTGAGGTTCTTTGTCCCTCTTTTTATAGCTTAAAACTCCAACTCGGGTCAATGAGGTTAGGCTGACTACCTGACTTGTTTTGCTTGCAAGACCACTCAGATTGATTATTTTCAGGGCTCCTGATTAGTGCAATATAATTATTGGGTTTATTGCTTATGTCAGTGGAATTGGAGAGAGGATATTAGCAGCTAGCAGAGGGGAGGGAGGGCATTTCCCAAGGTCCCTCCACCCACTGACTAGTTGACAGGGTTGGTATTTTGCTATCAGCCAAACTATTTGCAAAGGGGAGACATGCTATCCTTTTCTCCTTGCTGACTGACATTTCCGGAACTATCATCCTTATGCCTGAGGTGATAATTCCTCAAATTAGGTTTTCATGCTGGAAAAAATAATCCTCATAGGCTGCCTGAAATGTCATCTCTGCAGGGAATCTTCTTCAGGCCAGGTTTGCAGAAGTGACATCGAAGGATTAAGGGGTAAATAAAGGAAATGAGTAATCCCCAAAGTCAATTCATCCAAACATCTACTTGGAGAGAAAAACATAAACAAACTAAAAGTTAAAAAAATTGAAAATTAAAACTGTTTGAGGCCCTCAGAAGGTATAATTGAGTGCTGGAAAGGATCCTAGAACCAGATACTGGAGTATCACAAGATTGCGCATTTAGCCCTGGGAAGAACCTTAGAAACCACAAAATCCATCCCCCTTCATTTTACAGATGAAGAAAGTGGGCTCCAGCATCATGGGTGCTTTCTCTGGGTCATATAGCTAGTAAGTCTGAGAAGGGATTTGCAACTGGATCTTCCTGATTTCAACTGAAAAGCTATCCTATACAATGGTCAGATATTGGCTAGACTGGAAATGCCTACAGAGTGGTTTGCTAAAAGACTCTGCTTTCAAGGCATTTTTTTATACTCTCAAATGATGATGAGGATGGGGATTCATATTTAAAAATTGGAACTTGATATCACAAAATAATTAGCTTACAATCACTCCAGGAGGTAGATTTTTCAAGCATTATTATCCCCATTTTATACATAAAGAACCTGAAGCTCAGAAAAGGAAGACTAGGAAGCTTTTTATTCCTTTGTGTATATTCCCAGCATAGTATCTGTCATATATTAGGTTCTTAATGAATGTTTATTGATTTATTGATTGACCTGCCCAGTGATGTGGTTTATAATCATATAGCTAAATCCAGTCAATTCTCTGCCTTCTAGGACTAAGATTGTTTAGGAAAATAGTGACTACACTTCCTATGAATGAAAAGTATGTTTCGTTTCCTGATTTTTTTTCCTTCCTTGTAAAACCATGTTGAAAAAAATGGAATTCACATGTCACATTCCCTCTTTGTCAGTCAACTCTAGACATATGATAACTTTCAGCTAATCCCTCTAGCCTGATTTCATTCTATTCCTTTACAAATACCCAATGTTCTTATCAAGGCAGATCACTCCCCATTACCCAAACACAACTGACCTTTTCTCATACTTTTCCAATTCCTGGGATCTTGCCTCACAATCCTCCTTATTACCTGTAGTGCTCCGACCCTAAACCCCAATCTCAGGCTCCTGAAAATTTATCTAGTCTTCAATGTCCCAATCAAATGCCATGTTCTAAAGATTTCTGGAAGCATTAGATAGAGGGACTTAACCTATGATTTCATATGAATGGAGAACTCCAAAGAAACTTCCTCTACCTAGGCAGGTAGGCACCTTCTCTGTAATTTATAATCTTAGATTCCTGAGAGATTGATTAGGTACCTTTCCAAAGGTCCCACAGACAGTACGTCAGAGTCAAACCTTAAAGTCAGTCTTTCCTAGCTTTGAATCCATCTCTCTATCCACTACGCAATGTTAGCTCTCATTTCAAGTTACAATCTTGCTAACCACTCACTCTATGACCTTGGATAAGACATCCCCCCTTCTCCTTGCCTTAGTTCCCTTATTTTTTTTAATTTTGTGATTTGGACAAAGTGATTGCTAATGTCTTTCCCAACTCTAAATCCTATGACTCCAATCAGTTAAAGTGAAAATTGTCAGAACAGACTTACCAATGAGTATGCAGGTGTAGACTTGGCTTTAATGATCTTAAATGAGCCTCTCGGATTCATATGAGTTAATTAGTCTCATCTCTGAAACGTAGACATCCTCCACTTGCATGTGCTATAAGTAATTCTGTTGAATATTGGGAAGAGTACTTTCACAAACCATGGATGAGAGAAACAATTATTTAGGTCAACATTTTCCAAATTGATTGGTCCATGATACATCTGATAGCTTAAACTATCCTGAAAAATTCATAAATGCTCTTCTAGAAGATTGGAGGAATATGATTTTTGTCCAGACTTGTGATTTCATCAGTGTGAAGAACTCTCTAATATGTATATGGAAATCCATATTTACAAATGCAGATTGGAAATCCATCTGTAACTTGGAGTTGCCTGGGAAACTAAGAAGTTAAGGGAGTTTGTGGAATGGTCACACAGCTGCTCTATGTAAAGATAAGACAATTCCAAATCTTCATAACTCCAAGATTGACTTTCTATCTACTAGGTTTTGATGTGCCCATAGGATGAAGAAGTCTAAGCTACATGGACCAAAATAATGGCAATTGAGCCTATTTAAACTCTGCAAAAAAAGCAGATATTTTGGATTAGTCTTATTTTGCCAGACCTGAAGTCATAAAGACTCATCTTCCTGAATTCAGATCTGACCTCTGATGCTTACTGTGTTACCCTGGGCAAGCTACTTAACGCTGTCTGCCTTAATCTCCAATCTGTAAAATGAGCTAGTGAAGGGAATGGAAAACCATTCAGTATCCTTGACAAGAAAATCCCAACTGGGAATATGAAAAGTAAGAGATGACTGAAAGGAACTAAATGATAAAAATAACTAATATTAATTTTTGTCAAGTAACTTCTATTCATATTATGAGGAAAAACAGGCTTCCATAGAGTATGGAGAATGTTAATCTAGAAACAAGAAGCAATACTTTGTTTTAGATTGAGATCTGGAATGTAAGTCAGAAAAACCTGAGTTAAAATCTTTCTTCTTCTTCCACCACCATTCCATATGTATTGGCTATGCCACCTTGGCAAAGTCACTTACCTTTTTATACTTTAGGCAACTCTCTAAGATAGCAATGTATTAAGAAAAATCCAATCTAGATTGGTAGAAGAAGTTCCCTTATTAGGAGTTTCACTCATTGGTAAAATCACAGGTTCATTCCCTATCCTTTTCTTTAATCTATATAATTCAGGCCAAACATCTGCTTTTTAAAAATAAGGAAGAAGTAGAGGAAAAGAAAGAAAAAACACTCAACTATACCAGAACACAATGGGAAAGATAACAGAATTATTACATCCCTTCAGTCATCCCTTTGCCTTATTAAGTTAATCTTGTTAAAGGATATGATGATAATTACAATAACAATCTGCTTTATGATTACAAATTACAAATTTTATTTCATTTGATTCTACCAACTTCTTGAGGAGCAGAGATATCATTATCTTCTCTCTCTCTCTCTCTCTCTCTCTCTCTCTCTCTCTCTCTCTCTCTCTCTAACTAGATTTATGACTACACTGATGTAAGGAACTCCCCAAAACAAAACTCCTAGCTATGCAATTAGATAGCTATTAATTATTGTTGTTTTAACAATTTACAAGTTTTTAATAGTTTTTAACAATTATAGAGTTTTCTGGAGGCACTGAAAGGTAAGTGATTTCCCTATGATCACATCCCCAACATATGTCAGAAGCAGGTCTAGAACCCAGACCTTTGGACTTCCAAAGGCAGCTCTTTCTCCTTTATACTACATTTTCTCTCAATCCCTATTTGAAAGACATGAATATCAAACCTCAAAATCTTATTAGTTTATCCAAGGCCATACAATTGATAAAGATCAGAGAAGGGACTGAAACCCTGGTCTTTTATATGATATAGTAAGAAAAATACTAGTCAGGAATCAGGAAAGATAATTTAGGATACCAATTTCTTCATTCATCATATGCCTCTGGTCAAACCTTTCTGAGACTCTGTTATCACATTTGTAGAATGAGATTATGCTATTTTTATTTCCAACTATATCAGCAAATACTACATCAATTCCACAAAAATATTAATTTTATTAATACATTTTGATTCAACTTTCACTGACTCATATAAACATTCAAATATATGTGTAGGGGAAAAGACAAAAGCAAAAACAAACAAAAATTCACAGCAACCAAACAAAATATTATTACAAAGCAATTTGAAATAATTGCACATGCATCCAGATGCTGTTGTTATAATGCCAATTATTTTCTGAAAAAAACACAAACTTTGTAGGTTTATATTCACACACTCTCAGAGTTGGAAAGGACTTCAGAGGTCATTTAGTCCACTCTTTACTTGAACAAGAATTTCCCCTACAACCACCAATAAGTGGCCCTCCAACTTTTACTTAAAAACTTCGTCTGGAAAGGGGGGAGAAGGAGAGGAACCCAACACCTTGACCAAAACAGCCTATTCTACTATATAATATATAATATATAATTCCACTATTGGGAAGTTCTTCCCTACATCAGGTCTGTCTCTTGGTGACTTCCATTCATTATTCTTCATTCTATTCTCTAGGGTCATATAGAACAAATATAATAATTTATCCATATGACAGACCTTCTAAAATCTGGAGACATTTATTATGTTCCTCTTCATCATTCCCTCCTCCAAACTAAACATTTCCTGATTCACTATTACATGATCTCAAGGGTCGCCATATTGGAATCCCTATTTGGGGTTTAATTTGCCGATGTCTCTTCTCAATAAATATATAATTAATTTATGAAATTATGAAGTAGAAGCAACTCCTCCCAGTTCTTTGAGTACTCAATATGAACAGCATGATTGACTCTGAGAAATAGGGTGATAATCACACTTCGATTAAACACAGAAAGTATGGGTAGGGAAGCTCATAAAAGCAGAGACAAGCTATGGAAAGTGGCATAGAAGTCGATGGCATCAAAAGAACAAGAAATGGTGAAGGTAGTGCTGAGGAAGAGGAAGGAGAGAGGGAGAGGCAGAGAATCACTTAGTAACCAAGGATTAAAGTTGGGAGCACTCAACTTCATGGATGTTATAGACATAGATGAGTGCACAAGGGGCAAGAGTTTAAGATCTCTTTTTTCTAGGAGTTTTAGGGAGAAGCAGACCAACTTCTATCTGTGTCACCTGGAGGTTAGTTCATTAATTTATTCAAATCATCTCAAAGTTATCAGCACCTTTTTCATTTCCCAGTGGTTCTAGAGTTGTGGAGGTCTGGATTTTGCCTGGAATCTACATATGATACACCAGAAACCCTGCACCTAGATGGTTTCCCCTGATTCAGCACATTTAGTTAATATATGATACAATTTGTAAATCATGCTCCTTTGATCTTTGGAGTGGTTTGTTCATGACTTCCAGGTTTCTCTTTACAATCTCATTTTCTGCTATTTATTTTACTTAGTATTTATTACTTACTTAAATTATTAAATTATTAATTAAAATATTACTATTTTACACTTTATTGCCTATAAACTTACTCTACTGACTAAAAGGGGGTAGAGGTCAGAGGGACCAGAACAAGATAGAATCACAATCTATTCATGCCTTTTCATCCTGCGTAATTTTTGTCCATATGTATGAACATAAGCGTACTCATAAAATTATACACCAATATACCACAGGTAGAATGGAGTCCAGATCCCCATTTGTGTAGTCTCTCATTCTCCCTCTGACACAAGTTAGTTGTCAGTTAAGTTGAACAGGCATGTACACAAACACACAGCTCACTTCTACTCTCTGAAAATGCTTTCCCACATGATCCCCTCCATTCTCTCAAAATGCTGCTCCAGATACCACAACAAGAATGGAGTTAGATGTTCTGGCTTCCATTTTCTAATTGCTCCCCTGCTTCCAAGATGCCTATTGGGTTGACAAGGTCAGCTACTAGTGTCCTCGTTTTACTCATGAGGATACTCCTCATCTCCTGGATCGTAGAGAAGAAAGAGCATTGGTCACAAAATTACAGAATCTAACTTTGAGTTCTATTTCTAATGCTTACTAGCCATGCAATTAACTTAATTTCTTTATGACTTTATGAAATCTTTTGTGATATCTTATATTTAAATAATAGAGATATTATTTCCAATAGCTTCCTTACAGGCCTGCAATAAAAAAAGCATTCTGTAAACCTTTGACCACTATGTGCATGAGAGGTAATGGCCTTTCAGAATCAGAGGGTAGGGAAATAATGTCCTTTGGAGGAAAGAAATTCATTTTGTTGGGAGTTTTTGTCCAGAAGAAAATGCCCTCCAAGTATCCTCGTCTGTTTTAATGTTTTGTGTTTTCAAGTCTCTACTTTAGGGAAAGAATTTTTTAACTTCAAAGTACCTTCCACACTAGAATCCCAAAGGCACCTGTCATTATAATGACAAGCCAGATTCATTCTGTATCAAGAAGGTGAGTGCTGAGAGAGATGTTATGTTTAGGGGCCACGAGGTGAAATGTATGATGGTACTCTTGTGCTGGCTGGACTCATTAGAGGTCACAGTGTCTAAGCTGAGAACTATCCCCCGGGTCTGATAAAAAGATTGTCAAAGTCTACATTGAATCTCTATTTATACCTGGATGAGGTCAGAGGGCTGAGGAGTTGAATGCCAGGATGCTGGAGATTTATCACAATTGGAAAGAAATAACCTAAAAGAAACTTAATTTTAAAGATACTAGGAAAGAGTTTATAAAAATTATGTTCACCACATAGGAACAAAATCCTCCAAATACTTTTGGTTGGTTACATTTGCATGTTGCCATCAGTCAATATTTGAAGAAATTAATTCAGATTATTCACTGGAAGGTCAAATTCTGAAGCTGAAACTTAAATACTTTGGTTACATAATGAGAGGCTAGATCTTTTTGGAAAAGTTCTTAGTGGTGAGAAAATTGAAGGCAAAAATTGAAGGGAACAGTGGAGGATGAGAAGGATAGATTGTGTTGTGGAAACAATAATGCTAATTTTGACAGACTTTGAGAGATTGTGGAGAACTGAAGGGCCTACTATGCTGTGGTCCATTGGGTCATGAAGACTTTTATATGACAGAATCAACAACAACAATACACAAATCTAGCAATTTTTTTACTACAGTTTTCTATAAATTTTCTACTACAGTTACTTTAGTAGAAAGATTGTTGGACTGGGAATCTGAAAAGATAGATTCAGAAACCACCTCCAACACCTACTCATTGTGTGACTCTGGGAAAAAAAACATTTAACCCAAGATTCAGTGTCTTTATCTGTAAACTTTATATAATATCTCTAGTACTTATCTCACAGGGACTGTGGGAGGCTCAGATCTTATGAGCAAAATATTTTGGAAGTCTGCAAGTACAATACAAAATGATTGGAATGTGCCTTAGGAACATTTTCTTAACAGGATAAAAGATGTTGAGCTGTAAAGGAACTTGGAGAATATCAAACCCAATTCCCTCATTTTACAGCCAACTGAAGCTGGCTAAAAGACTCACCCAAGGTGACATATTTAGGAAGTGGCAAAGCTGGGATTTGAACCCAGGTTATCTGATTCCAAATCCAGCCTACTTTCAAACTATGAGGCTGCCTCTTACTTTGATGTTATAATCAATATGTTTTAAATATATAGCCATTTATTCACTAATGAATTCATTAATAAGTGATATAATCACAAAATGGAGTTTAAAAAGAACTTGGGTCATCCAGACCAACTGCCTCAATTTATATAAGAAACTGAGGTCAAGTGAAATTGGGTGACTTGTCAAACATATAAGTAGTAAGAAACAGCCAACAGCTGACCAAGAGTCCTTAAATGAATAATTGTATCTGCAGAAGCTCAGAGTTTTCTAAGAACAAATTGTCAGAATAAGTTCGTGATCTTCCAAGGTTGTTACTTTGAAGACTAATACTCATTTGTATATATAACATGGATGAGGCATGTGCAGGGCACCTCAGATGGATTTTCCCCCATGAGGAGATTAAGGAACCTGTTTGGGGAAAGTTCTGATGACAGAAAAATCCTTGGAGAGGGTATAGAGCATAAATAGACATTGTATAACTGGTTCCAGGTTGCTGACTACATGGTTAAGAGATACTCTTAAAAAGAATTAGCTTTATGGAAATAGCTAGGAGTGTCTTCAAAACATATATGAATCAGGGGGCAGCTGGGTGGCTCAGTGGATTGAGAGCCAGATGTAGAAACAAGAAGTCTGGGTTCAAATCTGGCCTTAGATACTTCCTAGCTGTATGACCCTGGGTAAGTCACATAATTCCCATTGCCTAGCCTTTAGTGCTCTTTTGCCTTGGAAGCAATACGTAGTATTGATTCTAAGATAGAAGGTAAAGACTATATAGAGAGATATATAGTTATATATGTGTACATATGTATATGTACATATTTATATGAATCAGTCTTGTTCTTATTTCTTAACCTTAGTCCCTTTGGTTACTTGGCTCATGGTTGGACTACACTCAAAGAATCAGTGAGAAACAATGATAACCAGAAAAAAACATGGGGCCATCTAATTTTGTGGTAAAATGAAACTGGAATGAGTCACTGGTACCTAACAATGCAGTAAGACAGAAATGGTGGTGACTCCAGATAATAATATTAGAGAAGATATACCCTAAACCCCATCCTTAGGGACAGATGTGTCCTGCCTAGCTCTATGAGAATGAGAATACTCTACAAATTTGTATGAATCTAATATTAGGAATAGTGCTTTCTTTACTCTATGCTCTATACCAGTGATTGCAGCAATCCAGGAGGGCAGTGATGACCACAGGTGCATTTATCTTTCCTATTAATTGCTATTAAAATTTTTTAGAAATTTATTTCCAGGGGCACTTTTCTGGAAAGGGGGCGGTAGGCCAAAAAAGTTTGGGAACCACTGCTCTATACACTCCATTACCTTGGGCAAATTACCCTTAGCCACTGGGTTTATATTCTTCATTTATAAAATCAGAGTATTGAATTAATTCCTCCAAGCTCTAAATCCTATGGTCACTTTGACAGTATTAACCTCTCTAACATACAGCAATTGCCTACAGTCAACATATCAAAACAAGAAGAAGACATGCTGTTGGTGTTCCAGATTGGACCTTATGGAAATGCTTGGGCTAAGATGTGTCAGAAGTAGACTATAGTGATTAGGGCTAATAAGTCTCTCTGCTCCATATCCATTTGTTGCTATCCTAATGGAATTCTTCATTCCTTATAGCTAATATAATTTCCTTTGTGAAACTTTCCCTAATCCCTTGGTCTGAAAAAATCTTTTAATCTTTTTTTTGAATTCTTTTTTGAATCTTCTTTTCTAATTCTTTCTTGAATTCTTGCAAAGGTTCTTTGGATCTCTCTAATATTTTGCATCATAGTCTATCTAGTATTATATTCTTATTCTCTTCTTATAATTTCTATATGTCATAACTCTTCTGTCTGAGGAGGAGCTCTTAGCTTATTCATGAACTTGTGTTTGCTTAATATTGAAAAATATTTCAATAGAATTGGTTTCATTTGTAGTTCTATATTTCTTATTTGCATTTAAAACCCTCCAAAAAGAGGTCCATTAGCTTTGCCTGACTGCCAAAAGGGTCTAAGACACATGAAAAAGGTAAAAGAATCCCTGTCTTAGAACATAAGCTCCATGCAAGCAGGGATTCTGTTTAATCAACTTTTTATCTTCCTCAGTGCCTAATAGAAGTGTCACACTTAAAATGTCTGCCAAAAAAAATTGGCAAGATTTGGAAGAGAATAGGAGAGTAGTAAGGGGGACCAATCATACAAAGAAAGAATGTTAAAGAGGTATTCTGAGGGGCACACTGAAGTTCTAAATCTTAAATAAAAAACTTCTTATCCTCAAATTGCCAAAAAGTGAAGGAATAGAGGGAAGGGAGATTGAGAGGGGAACAAAGAAAGAAATAAAGCAAAGTAGGACTTGGCTGTGTGAACAATACACCCCACCCCTATCCCATAAAGGAGGCTGCCTTCAGATAATAAATAGTAACAGCTCAAGGAAGGGCATAGGAGAAAGTATTTCAAGACATGTTTAGCTAGGATACTGTAAAGCTTCCATGTAAGTCAGTATATCCTCTGTTTTAATTGCTACGACCATTATCTTAACCAGTCTTCTCCATACAAAGCACACTACTTAGAACTGGTAAACAGATAGAAAATATATGTGTGTGTGTGTATATATATGCATATATATGTATATATATATGTGTGTATATATATATATATATTCTTTGTAGAAAACCTGTATTCCTAAAAAAAAAAAAGTGAGGACCATATGGTGATTATAAAGAGCAGAGCAGGGCAAGTGGGATGGAGAGGAGCTATTCAGCTACCAGAAGTTTAGAGGGGGCTGGAATGCAAGAACAACCTCATAAGAAGGTACCTGAAAGAAAAATATGGTAGTAAATTAAGAAAATTCTTTATTGAATTCCTACTTCTCCTCTTTTAATTTAAACACTAGGAGGCTGACCCCAGCCTAGGCATCTTCATTCACCCTTTGGTCTCATCTCTTAATTATTGTTGCTGACTTTCTTGAATTTCTGACATTACTTTATGTCTCTCCTATGTCAGGAAAAAAAAACAAAAACCAACCACAATCTATCTGGAGTTCTAAAGATGCTTGTGGTCTTTTCCTGCACATTTCAATCATAACCTGCCCAAACTCCCCAACTCAGTAAGTAGTTCCCTCAAATCTGCTCAGCTTCCCCATTACAATCCTCTATTTCCCACCCTGTCCCTAGACCAAAATAAATAAACAAATAAACAAACAAACAAACAAATAAATAAATGAGTGAGTGAGGAAATAAATAAATAAATAAATAAAGGGATGGATGGAGAGGTGGTTGGGGGCCCCATCTAATCTTTCAACCTGAATACATTTACATGGTCCTCTAGTTAATTGCTCTATTGTGAATGCAGGCACTGCACTTTACCAAATTCTCCCAAGCAATTAACCCATTAATTGTTTTAAGGTTGGAGTAACAAACCCTCACACCACAATATCCAGGGGAAAACGAAGCTGTAGTATCTAAAATAGAGTCAAGCGACTGAAAAAAAAGGGGGGGAAATGAAAGCAAATACAAAAATGCTGCTGGCTGTAGACACGGAAATCCATTCTGCCTGACTAGCTGGATGTCAAATAATCGATGCCTGTCGCAAGCGATGAGCACGAACCAATGCGTGAAGAACTGCATGTTCAAGATTATTAAGACTACTGAGCGATAATTCACAAAACACTGAACCCGGAGTTACAGCCCTGCCTCCCTTCGCACTGTTCAGTGCAGTGAAGAGGACACGAGCTTTGGCATGCTGGTTCTCATCTATTCTCTTTATCACTCAGTTTCCTCACTCTAGCAATGGATGATGGGTAATACCTCAGGGAAGGTGAAAAAACCCATAATGTCCCTAATATGCAAGCAGCCTATGAAAATGCATGACTAGCTAAGAAATGAGCCTTAGCTTTGAAATCTGGGGGCAAAGCAGGGGCGCATCTTATGGTATCTGGCACTTTGAAAACATGTCCTGGCACTTTGTGACATATTTTGCAAATAAAGATTTCACAGGCTAGCTTTTGTTCTAGCTACAGTTTTCTAGCAACTCAGTGTGAATCAGAAAAATCAGACCATAACGACTGCAGGAATCAAATTACAAACGGGCAAAAAGTAAAGAACCAACAAAAAAAAGGGGAGGAGGAAATAATGCAAAAAAACGAGAAGCAGGATATTCTACAAGAGAAGGGGCCTTCTTTTGAGTCCAGTGTGTCCACGAGAAAGTCAAACTCTAAGATTTCAGATAATGCTCTAAGATTTTAAGTAATAGATAAGGAAAGGACCTCAGTTCTGGAGTCAGAGGACCTGGATTCGACTCTTGCCTCTGATTCCACCTGTATGAGTCTGTGCAAAGCTTTTAAACTTCTGTGGGATTCATTTGTGAAATGAAGGGTGTGAACCAGAAAGTTTCTGGAATATGCTACAGCTCTAAATATCAGCAAACTTATTATTAGTAGAAGGAGTTTATCACAGATGCTGTTGAAATGTCCTAAGAAAGCAGACTTCCCATTTGCAAGCAAGAGGCTGAATGGGCACAGGGATTTTGGATTTCTACAATTTTTCATTCAATTGGGTTTGGGTTTTTTTTAATGCCAGGATATTATTGGTTTCCTCCTAATGACAAGATTTTATTTTATACTTTGATATTTTTTCCAACCTGGAAAATTTAAAGAATGATTTCTATAAACCTATCAAGGAGAAAATAAATTAGGAATATGAAAATATACCAACATATCACACAAAGCCAAATCTACCTCAAACCCAAGGGGGGGGGGAATAGATCTTTCTAAAGAAAGCTAAATTAGCTGAAAGCAGGCAGATCATAAATTTTGGATGAGTTGGAAGGAAATCACAAAAATAATTCCATTGATTACTACAAGCTTACTGGCCAAAGTTCTCAAACTCAGTGTTCTAGTATCACTGAGATAAAGGCATTCACAGTAATGAAAAATTCAAATGGAATCAAATGACCTCCTTTAATAAGCCCAAATTCTTCTAGATCGACAATGGATCTCTGCTGCTCTGTAGGTTAGAAACTTTGGCTTAGAGACCAAGACTGTATGTCTTGCTTTCATTCTCATTTTGAGTTATAAATACACGGAGACAAGTGACCATCCCATAGTCACCTTGGCTTGTGAGTTTCAAGGGTCTTTCAAAAAAAATTCTGTCTTTATCTGAAACTACAACTTGACTGTGAATTATCCACCACTTTCAAAATTTTGAGAAGTAGTAGTAGTAGTAGTAGTAGTAGTAGTAGTAGTAGTAGTAGTAGTAGTGGTAGTGGCNAGTAGTAGTAGTAGTAGTAGTAGTAGTAGTAGTAGTAGTAGTAGTAGTGGTGGTGGTGGTGGTGGTGGTGGTGGTGGTGGTGGTGGTGGTGGTGGTAGTGGTAGTGGTAGTGGTAGTGGTAGTGGTAGTGGTAGTGGTAGTGGTAGCAGCAACAGCAGCTATTGTTGCTGTTGCTGATGCTACTGTTTTTCCAAGAAAGCCAAGTAACATATGTAGGACACTAGGTTAATGAATAGTTTTCATTAAAAAAAAAAGGTGGGGTTTTCAGCCATGAGGTGTAAAATAAAATCTTGGATGGAAGCATAACTGAGAATGTTATGTATGTCCTATCTTGCCTTCAAAAAAGAGAAAGTGAATTTCAAGATTCCCAGGCATTTATCCATTTTCCCACTGGGCTAATCATATAGACCAGTGATTCCCAAAGTGGGCGCCACCGCCCCCTGGTGAGTGCAGCGATCTAGTGGGGCAGTAATGGCCACAGGTGCATTTTACAAAAAAGGTAGAAATATTAATGCATATATCTTTCCTATTAATTGCTATTAAAATTTTTTAATTAATTTCCAGGGGGTGCTAGGTAATATTTTTTCTGGAAAGGGGGCGGTAGGCCAAAAATGTTTGGGAACGACAGATAGAGATGTTTGTGGTTTACAACAAGATGCAATGAAATAACCCAAATTAAATAATTTTTCTCTCAACAGTGAACTTCTTCACAGTCATAACTAGTAGGGGCAAAAGGAGGTTTACTAGATGGTGCTAATAAAGCCGCATCTGATAGGGAGGGATTTCTCCCATAGGGAACATACTACTTCCTCCTCATGGCAGATGCCATTCTGATCCCTCATAGTTCTCCACCATAGACCCCAAAGAATAGTCTGCCTCTTTCCCAGAGCCCATAACCAAAGAGCCCTTTGGGTTGTTGCTACTAATCCTACAATTCCCATAGAGAAAATCTCTACTATTCTCTGGGCAGTTGCTACTGACCCCTCAACAATTTGTTGTCCCTGGGTGGAAATCCCTAGTTAAAGTTCTGGAGTATTTCATTATTTGGGAGAAAGTTCATTCACTTCTGTTCCTCTACATGCTGTCATCCAGAGACATGATCTTGTCAATGATATCAATCTGTTCATGCTGTTTGTGCCAGGTAATACTAGCTGATGATTTATTATCTGCCAAATTGTCAGTGAGAAAGGTTGAATCTCAATTCATCTTAAGTTTGATTTCCTTGGGGACTTGTCTTAGCTGGTATTTGCAGTACGGTCTTTTGTGGTTACACATGATGCCAGCATCTAGCCATGGGCATGTAACCTCACTGTGCTCAGCAAAGTCTAGCAGGTAGATAATATAAGTCCTGTAGCAATAAGAAGAGAACATCAACCTTTGGCTAGCCTGGATTCCCTAATGAATAAGAATAAAAACGTGAAATTTGCAAAGCCAAGGAATAAAGACAAATATGTGAATATCAGCAAAGGCTGTTTTTTTAAAAACCCCTACGTTAAAGATCTACAATAGGACAGTAAAGGGGCATTTGGGGTGTGCCCCTAAGCTTTAAGGAAAGCATAAAGGAAGAAAAGCATTAAACTGTTTCATGCCATGGAATTCAGGATAAAATTTCCAGTAAAACTCAGTCATAGTATTCACTACTGTTTAATGGTTTTTTGTCCTCTCTCAACTCTCCCCAACCCACCCCTCATCATACCTTCCACTACCTTTTTATTTTGATATATATAATTGCATGAATATAGGGAGCTTTGGTAAGGAAATTCCTGGTACCCATACAGCAACAGTTCTGCAACTTACTGAGAAAATTAGTAATTCTCCCAGTCCCAGGACATGTATGTGTTAGAGGGCAATCTGAAGCTAGGTTCTCTCTCTCTCTCTATCTCTCTCTCTCTATCTCTGTGTTTGTCATTTAAATGGTTTTTGAGGTGAAGGATTATATATAACATTCTTTATCAGTCTTATCACTGATAATACTTAACACTCATTGTTTAGGTATCTAATAAATTCCAGTTAACTAATTTTGTCAGGGAGCGCCAGCCATGGGAAATCCTTCCTCCGATGCTGATCTGAAATGTTCTGACTTAGAAAAATCCCACAGAGTTGTCTAGGGCATGGAGAGGTGAAATGACTTGTCATGGGTCACAATCCAATAAATGGTTTCCTTCCTTCAAGCCTAGCACTCTATCCACCAAAACACCTGCCACTTGCTTGATAACTGGTAGTGAATTTGATGGATTACTTGGAAACTGTTTTCTTTCCAGGACCATAGGTTGTAGATTTATAGCCAAAAGACACTTTATAGGGCATCTAGTCCAACCCCCTTATTTTAAAGATTATGGAAGAAATTTAATCCCAAAGTTTTAAATGACTTTTCCAAGGTTATACAGTACATAAATGGCAAAGCCAGATTTTGAACCCAAGTCCTCTGACACCATATCATCTATAGTTCTTTGTTACACTGCCTTTACTATAATGCCTTATTATACTTATTAAAGAGGCATAAAATGTTAGTACTCCAAGAAACTTAGAAATTAGTTAGCCATTCTTTAGTGATCACTCTTTCTTTCTCATCCTGCACATCCAACAAATCAATGGATCCTATTAATTCTGTGTAATATTTCACCTACCCAACCCTTCCTACCACAACACTGTTTTCATTTCCTCTCACGTAGACTTTTCTAATAACCTCTGAGCTTATTCCCTCACCATTGTCTTTCTCTCTTCCTATTCATCCTTTGAATTGCTAACAAATATATTTCCTTATGCATATCTGACAATATCACTGCACTACTCAAAACTTCAATGACTTTCTTGCCCATCCAATACATTCCAAACTGCTTTGGATGTCATTCTAGGCTATTCATCATCTGGATCCAGTTTACTCTTTTGCCCTTTATTCTAAACTCCTCCTCCTCGCTTCTGGGTTAAGAGGGCTGCAGAGTAGAAGCAAGGCGCTTAACTCTCCTCATGGACCCATACAGCATACCTCCAAAGGACAAAAAAAAAAAAAAAAAAAAAAAAACCATCCAGATGAATGAAGGGACCAAACAATAGGGCGCAGTATTGAAGGTATGTGGGATTTGGGCACTTCCATGCTATAAGGGGGGGGGGAATAGCTCCCATCAAAACCCGAGCTGATCAACCCTCCCCCACCCCACCCACAGTACCAGAGGCAGAGGCTGCGCACCAGAGTCAGAGCCAGCGGGGACACAAAATCTAGCTCCTTGGCAGCTAACTGGCACCACTAGGAGCTTGCCCCTGAGAGCAGCAAGACTTGAGACCCCAGGAGGCTAGAAAGCGCAGACCTTGGGCACAGGAATGGGGAGTAGAGAGGCAGAGGACAGTGGAAGCAGCTCAGCACTCTGAGACTCAGGGGAGAACCTCAGGAGGAGGAGCAGGTGTGGGCCAATTTCTGGGGTCTAGGCAGCCTAGTAGGACCATGGGGGCTTGACCCTGAGAACAGCTAGCCTAGAGACCCCAGGAGGCTGGGGAGCGCAGACCTTGGGTACAGGAGTGAGGCTCAGAGGGGCGAACAGCAGAGGCCTACCAGACAGTGGAGACTCACAAAGTAGCCTCAGGCAAAAAGTGCTCCTTAGCTCTAAACTACTCCTCTTCCTGTCCACTGGACAATTCAGAATTATGCGTTGTGGATTATAGTAGAGGTAACTTCTAGTCTTCTTGCTTATAACTTCTTCATATCTGGAATGTCCTCCTCCTCCTGCCAGCTCTTCATCTCTTCATGTTGGCACTTCACTCACTCCCCACAGCTCATTGAAAATAGTTCTCCCTTCATGAAAACTTCTCTGATTCCCTTTGACTCAAAGTCCATCTCTCCTTCATATTATCTCAAAGACTCCTCCTATGCAATTATCATATCCTAATTTATATTAAACTTATCCATGTGGTATAGTGGAAAAACTAATGGATTTGGAGTCAGAGTCTTGGATTCTAATCTTGACTTTGCTGTTTAATACCCAAATATCCATGAACAATTCATAACCACTGAGGGCCTCACTTTCAACTGCAAAATGAAAGGATGAGACTAGTTGACCTCTGAGGTCTCCAGTAGCTTTAAGTCTATTTTTGGATGATCCATTATAGATTATAAAACCCTGGAGTCTTGAAGGTCAGGGTGGCAGAGTACAAATTCTGGTAGATTAAATCAAGCTGGAAAGGCTTTGAATATAGTCTAGGACTGCGAAGTGCTGAGAGATTCATCATCATTACAAATAGGTCATGAATTTATTTCCCTCCATGACAGCCTATTAAGCATAAAAGTAAGAGAACAGCCTTCAGTCTTACAAATGCCTTTCCCTTCCTTAGGGATGGAGGCAAAGGAAACAAAGGGAATGAATAATCAAGGAGTTTCAGACTACTTGAAAATATTCATTTAATTGATGGCATTGTTGATATGTGATATACCTCCAGAAACCAAGTGTATATAGCATGGGAAGAGAAGAACCATGTCCTACACTGCCAATGAAGAAAGTCTGAGAAAAGAGAGAAATGGAGATGATCAGCTTGCCCCAGGACAAGCAAGGCCAGCCTAAAGTCTGCACATTCATAGAATTATCCTCTATGAAGTTGCAGAAGTTTAGAACTTTTTTATAACAATATATAAATTTAAGGCATAGAGATTATGAGGAACCAGACCTACAAAACTTTGTTCAGCAAAAGTGTCTGAAGACATAACAGAAGAAAAATGGAAAGATTTGTTTCACAGCTATGTTGGTTTCAAGAGAGTCAGAGAGACATGGTTATCAAAAGGGCTTGGTTTTATGGACTTCAACTCAGAAGAAGACGCTAAAACTGCAGAAGAAGCCATGGAAGATGGGGAGACTGGCGGAAACAAAATAACTGTAGCCTGGGCCAACCGCAGTGGCTTTGGAAGTCCAGGTTGCAGACATGGTGGCAGTGATTGTGGAGGCTTTGATGGTCAAGGAAGCAGTAGAACAGGTCAAGGGACTTAGCTAGCAAAGTATGAGAAAAATTTGGATAAAAGACATTAAATTAGGTGATTTCAAAATGCCTTCCCAAATCAAATCTATGATTCTATGAAATATAAACCAACAAAGTGACAGTCATTTGACAAACTAGAAATAGCCCATACAGAAATTTCACATAGCTATAGCTATAGGGTACCTAGTCTTCAGTCTGGGTGACTATGTCCAATCAAAAGCATAAGATAAAAAGACTAAGAATTTTTCCCAAGGTCAATAATCTAAATGAGCAAAGGAAGCTTTTATCAGACAATTAGATTTATCACTAAATTCAATGACTGATTACATATTAGATTCCTTGGGGAAATTCATCCCAGAAAAAAATTCTCTGTAAGTTTTCAAGGGCATAATGAAAAACAAGACAAAATAAAACTCCATGGTTTAAAATCTCCTTTGACAACCACAAAAGCTATTGATGCATAATTTAAACAAAATATAGTGGTTCCTCTTTTGTATTTCCTAAGGAAGCCAGTAAGTCTATTGTTTGACTTTTAGGCTAAATGCATTAGCTTAATTATGCAATGCAGAATATGATATTTTTGATGCTATTGCCCCAAGTATCACTATGGTTAATTTAGAACTACAAAGTTAAATAAGTGATTCTTTTAGGTTCCTTTTTCTCCTATAAATAAGAAAATATTAAATATCAAAATTTCTAGCTACTACTGAAGAAAGTCAAGTGAGAAAAGGATAATAATTTTGATACTTAGAAGGTCTATGGGCTCCTGGTGTAGGAAAAGATAAGTTTCATTTCTGCTACCATGCCAGAATAGCAATTTTTCCCAGGAATCTGATGCCAAAATTTTGACAAGACCATTTTTTTAACTCTACATTTTTAGACATGAGCAACATACTTACTCTTATTTTCTCCTGTGTCATTATTATACCTGTATGATGTGTGTTACTTGGAAATTGTTTCCCACTGAAAAGAAAGACTTGCTCTTTTGCAGCTTATTATTGATAAGAGTATCAACTGTAAAATGAAGACACTTAGTTAATTAGTGGTTTGTCCCCAAAGCATGAGGGCATATTTGAAGTGTGTGAGAGGTTGGGGGAGAAGAGAGACAGAGACAGACAGACACACAGAGAATTCATAACTTCTAAAACAGCTATAGCTGTGGTCACCTGGGTAAGGAAATCTGAGAAAAGTAGATTTTCCTAGTCTCCTCCTAAACTATCTATTTAGCAACATTAGATTACATAGATACTGTATACTGAAAAAGTACTTTGTTCTCCCAACTGTCTCTTCCTTTAGTTATGGGTGTGCGTGTGTGCGTGTGTGTATGTGTGTGTGTAGAGTAAAAGTGTGACCCTTTGTCTTCTAACTTTTAAATGCTTCTGGATGTTTTACTAAGCCATTACATGAAGTTATGAACCAGCCATAGTTCTGTTTACTAATAATATTTATTATTTCCATTCTGTTCAATTTCTATGACTTTCTGTTCTATTCCATTCTATCCTATCCCTTCCCATCTCATTAGACAACAAAATTATAAAACTCTGCTTTCTTCATAGGCTACATAGTCAAGACATGAGGCAGAATCTTCTAAGATTTCTCAGACATGATGTCTATGATTTGCTTTGGGTGATTCAGAATGTATTCTAGGATCTAGAAAGCATTGATGAAGATTGCAAAATATTGGTAAGAACCTCAAGGCTTAGAGACACAGGTGGTGTTTTTATCCCTGCTATCAAACAAAGGCATGGAAGGGTTTCAGAAAAGGCAGATTTCAGAAATTTAACAATTGGTGGAGAAGATAACATATGAGAATTGTATTTGAATTTCTAGACCATGACTTAAAAGATCAATGAATGAATTATGGGGTCCGGGTCAGTTTTAGAGTATACCTGACAAGAGCTGATGAAAAGAAAAATGTTTTTGCCTACAGTCTTGAAAATCTAATCAAAAGGGCTTTTAAAAGGATTGTGGGAGTTGAAGGAGAATGAAAACTCTCTCTCTCTCTCTCTCTCTCTCTCTCTCTCTCTCTCTCTCTCCACACACACACACACATACACACACACACACACACACACACACACACACACACGGCAGGTATCATAGGAAGCAATTTAAGAATATAAATCCAAGAACCAGAAAGCAGAAATGTGGCACTGTGTCTTTGATCCCTGAGGGTTATAGGAATGTGCTTCAATATATCTTTTCTCTTAATAATATCTAAATTTCTAGGGTAGTATGATGATATTATCCTTTGCTCAATTGCTATTTGATCCACAATTAGCAGATTCCTTCCAACACTAAATACCAACAAAAATTCTCCTTGTTTGTTGACTGCCATAATAATGAGGCATTTCATACTATTTTCTCATTTATGCCTGTGAGGTTAAAACTTATTTATTGTTTAATGATTAAATAATTAATTATTAAAAAATTATTGTCATTCTCATTTTTCAGAAGAATTAAAGGAAGTCAGAAAGGTTAAGAGGTTTGCCCATAGTCATATAGCTGGCAAACATCAGGGGTGAAAAACAATCTAACATCTTCCTGCCTCCAAGTTTAGTAGTTGATCCACCCTGCTGTCATTCATCCTTTCTGACTCTGAATGATTCCCACTGACAAAATTCATGGGGTTTTCTTGGCAAAGATGCTGGAGTGGTTTGCCATTTCCTTCCCCAGTGTGTTCACATTTTATAGAGGAGGACCCAAGGTTAAGCAGCTTACCCATGGTCACCCAGCTAACAAGTATCTGAGGCTAGATTTGAACCTGACTCCAGACCCAGTGTTCTATCCGCTGAGCCACTTGGCTGCCCCATTCTCATTTCCACTCAACAACTCCCCGCCTATTCCTTTCTTTTTAGGATCTTTAGTTCTAGAACTGGAAGAGAGTTTAGAAAACCTCAAGTCCAACTCCCTCATCTTGTAGATGAGGAAAATGAGACCCAGTTAGGGAAAGTGGCTTATTCAAGTCATACAACTACAAATCCAGGTCCTGCAGTCCAAACACTGCTCCACTGAACCATGTAACGATCTCTCTTTATCCAACTCTTCTCTTATCACCTCAAATCAGATTCCAGACGTCTAGTGGCATTTTCCCATTTGGCTGTCTCAGAATCGTCTGTTATCTGGTTTGTATATTTTCTTGAGATCATATTTATTAACAGAGGTAACACAAATTTTGATAAGATTAACAATATTATATACATATATTTATAGTAAAAGGCAGAACACCTATTTTCTGAAATAAGACAAGGCTAGAATATAGTGTGATTTAGTGGAAAAGTTCAGCATATCAGAAGACCTAGTTTATAATAATTTACACTCTATTGCTAACCATTATGAAACAAACTATTGTTTGGTTCTTAGATATGACATTTCACTCCTCTAGATCTCAGTTTTCAGGACTATAAAATGGGGGTGTGGATTAGATGGTTTCTATCTTCCCTCTAATACTATATTCTACTTAAATGTTTTAGTCACATAAATACATTTAGAATACAACCTTTTGGTGGAAAAGCAGAAAACTGAGTTGTTCAATAGTGTATCATAAATATACAATTGCAAAGGAACCAGTTGATTTGTCACTTGAGTGTAAGAATCTAAAGATATTTGATGTGGAGTGTTAGATTATTTTTTCCAATGACCTGGCATCTTCAGCACGCAGAATTGTAAAACAAAATGCCATCTCTTACAATAAAATAGATCTAAGGCTGCCTTATAAAAAAGATAGGATTTTATCTTCAACTCATAAAACCACATTGTATTACTTTTGTAAAGGACTTTGTAATGGGAACCACATATTGTAGAATCTCAAACACTACAGCTTGGATTAGTTTGTACCAAGTATAATTTGGGGACATTTCCTATAGAACTGTGACATATATTGCTTAATTCTGAAGGCAAAAGACTTTAAAATGTGCTGCTTATGTGAAATGAACTGTCAGAAAATTATGATTTATTCTAGACTTTCTGCCAATAGAACAAATAAATAGCATTCACTTGGCATTAGAGGGGACCAAAAAGTAATGAGCTATGTTTTCCATATTCTGACATCACCCATGATGGGTGATGAAGACAATACACAGAAAATGTGAAATCAAATTCTGCTGTGTATGGTTCATTGCAAGATAAATAAATAAAACAGCTATGAGGTTGAAATTATATGATCCCGATAGCTGACATCTTGGGTAATGTACACATACATTCAGGTAAGAGAATTACGAAAACCAAAGGCCTTATCTATCATATTTACTCCTAAATATCTCTAGTTCACAGATATTTAATTGAACTATAAGTGCCCCAGATCTTTGTATCTATTTGAGGTCTTGGAGGCATTCACAAAAGAATTATACTGACAAATAATGTGTGATGTGAAAAGAAATTCAGTCAACAAATATTTAAAAAGCATTTAAGTCTTGTTTTCATTCAAATTCAGATTCACACAAGAGAAAGCTTAAGTTCTCATTTGAAATACCCTTGGGACAGGGAAAAGAACAGAAGAATAGAAAAGGGGGTTTGGAATAAATTATAGCATAAGGCCCCCAGAACTAGAGAAGGAAGGCTATAACCTAGTCTTATTTGCACAACCTCTCTTCAGAGAAATGATTTTTGACCACAACAGAAAGAGGGCCAATGATATTTCTGAGACAGGCAGCCTTGAGGCTACATACAGTTCTTAGAACACTTGGGTTCTTCCTCATTGATACCAGGATAGTACAATCCAGTAGAGTATGGAAATTTCGAGAAAAAGGCACAGAAGGAGGGAAGGTATGCCTAAGCAAGAGACTGTCTATTGAAATTAGCCATAATGGTTCTAGAAATGCAAAAATTTAAGAAAAAAATTTTAAGCCAGATATTTTTTCAAACTAACACAAAAAGGAATAAATAAATTTTACCTTATTATGTTAGGACCTACGATGAGTAAGAAACTGGATGTAGAAAGGAGCAATGAAACATTCCTCTTGGTTATAAGAAGCAGAATTGGGATCAGTGGAAAGTAGGAAAACACAGGGAAGAGCAATATTAAAAAGACATTTCAAAACTTTAGAATTGTGCAGAAATAGAAGGGATATTTTATTTCTATTCTAGTACTCCAAGATAATAATCTTCCCCCATCAATAGAGGTGTTCAAGTAGAAAATGTAAAACTACTTATCAATGGATTATTCATATGACATGTAAAATGGAGTAGGTCCTTAAGGTCCATTCCAAAGCCCAGATTCTGTCATTTTGTGCCTTTTAATTCATTTTCCTACAAAAATTTAGTTTAATTCATTTTCCTACAAAAAAACATTACATACTCTTGGAGATTAAATTTATAAACACTTTGCCTTTGCTTTCCAGCTTATTATTATTATTATTATTATTATTATTATTATTAATATATTAGCTAGCATTTATTTAATATTTTAAAATTTAAAAAAAAGTATTATCTCTTTTGACACTCACAAAAACTTTGGGATATAAGTGCTACTATTATTGCCATTTTACAAATGAGGATATTGTAGCAGAGAGACATTAAATGACTTACCCAGAATTCCACAAATTGTGTCCAAGATCATATGTGAATTCCAGTCTAACTCCATTTACTCTAGAACCACCTACCTTTCAATGAAGTTGCTGCTTTGCTTTGATTCTATTTGGGTCTGAGACTTCATTTTTAGAGCCCTTACCTTTTTTTTTCATACATCACTTTTTTATTAACTGTTTTTTGTACTTTTGACCTATTCCTCAGAAGCCCCCATCTGAATCTCTCATCTAGTATTTCATTCCTCAATATTGATTAAATGGCTTAAAATGAATTCACTGAAAAACAGTTATGCAGGTATCATCGATTGGCCTTGCATCCATACTGCAAGAGCCCATCAACAATATTCTATCAGTTTGGTAAAGGATTAAGCTCTAGAAGTACATTACAATGCTTAAACAATTACATTTAAAATAAATCCAACAAATCAGTACTAAGGAAGTTTATGACAAAAGTATCTGTCTATACAGTTCCTTTTGCTACAACTTGTTGGCTAACATTTACACAAATATTTGTCATATTTGTCCCAGAGCAGGGCACTGTCAAGGATATGTTTAGGATTTTCTGTTATGTTGGTCCACATAGGGAGCCCAATGAATAAAACTCTGTTTTATGTCACTTCCAATTTCAGGGTGGGATGGAATTGTTTTGTTTTTTCCTCCTTCAACATCTGGCTCAATAAAGGGTTTGATGTAATCCAGGCTAAATAGGTTTATGCCTGGATGCTGTGAGAGGGCTGGAACCAAATCTGTCACTATATAGAAGTATTTTTTATTAATGAAGATGACTGGTTTCCAGACCTCACCTTTCAGTGATATGATTCATTTAATTTTGTGTTGAGGATAATAGCATGCTCTAAATGCACATGTGGAAATGATTTTATCCCACTGTACTAATTGCTGTTAACTAACTGTATGACCTTGGGTAAATCACTTAATATTTCTGGGGCTGGATCTCATCAATTATAAAATGAGAGAGATGGACTAAATAAATCACTGAGATATTTTCCAAGCAACTACAGATGTCACAGTGGAGAGAATGTTGGATTTTGAATCAGAAATACCCAAGTTGGAATCTTGGCTTGAGAGATTTATTAATGTATATATGAACCTGGGTGGGGAATTTAACTTTTCCCAACCTCAAAATCTTCATCTATGAAATTCAAACACTACCCTCACAGGATTATTGTGAGAATCAAATGAAATAAAATGTGTAAAGTTCTACACAAAACTTAAAGAACTACATCAGTGCCAACTGTTGTCATTGTTCTTCCGATTCTGAATCCATGAATCCATGAAAAATTGAGGGGCAACTTGAAAAAAGGGACTTGGTAATGGAGAGCAAGGTAGTAAAATGAAAATGTTGAGTTTAGGAAACAAAAAAGTTCTAAACCAGTAAATTGAAGGAAATTTAATGGCTTTTCCCCAAATAAAATAGAAAATCCTTTAATGATTCTCATTTATTAAAAATCAATATGAGCATATTCTTAAATAGTTTTAGGCATCCTATAGGTACCAGTGAAGGGCAGCAGGGTGGTACAGTAGATACAGCATCAGGCTTAAAATCAGGAAGACATAATCTTCCTGAGTTCAAATCTAAGCCCAGACTCTCACTAGCTGTGTAACCCTGGGAAAGTCATTTAAGTCTACCTTGGTTTCCTCCTCTATAAAATGAGCTGGAGAAAGAAATGGCTGACTACTCACCATAGGGGAACTCTCCATGAACATCATCTCTCCACCAGTTCAAAGTAACAGCCTTCCATAAAGTGTAGTCCTTAGAGATTTACATTCTCCCTGAGTGGATTAAGGTTAATCAGCTAGTATATTTCAGATATAGAACTTGAACCAAGGTCTTCCTGACTTAGAAGACTTTGGCCAGCATAGCATGGTAATTTTCTGGTTTTATATCTACATAAGCTTAATTATTCCATAAAAAGAAGCCTGGAAGCCTTTTCTGGTCTTTGTTCTAACCTTGTTAAGCAAAGGACACCTATTCATATTCTTGAGAGAGAGAAGAATCTGAACCATCAAAAACTGGTATAGAATGTAAATCTTTTAAGGTTCTAGAGTACTCTGTTAGAAAAGTGGCTACAACCCAGACCTCGTCATATCCCTATACTGAACTGACCATCCACCCATATGGTCTGCTAAGATAGATGACTTAAATAGGATTTCTAAAGCTTAAGAATTAATTATCTCCTATGTGATGCTCTGAGCTATGGGAATACTAACTTTTGCCAGTCTCATGCCTTTCAAATCTATGTTTTATTTTCAACGAAATCCATTGTCAGTTATTTTTTTCTTAACTTTCAAAGGAGGGATGTGAAAGAAAGAGACTCAGCAGGTTCTCAGCATTGTCCTGTCATTTCATCTTCAACTAACTTCTCTACCATCCTGAAGTTCCATTCTATTTGATATGCACAGGGATCCTGTAGCTAATCCTGAGGAGTTCAGATTTCACAGCCCTAACGTGCATCAATGTGGGATTAATTCAAATCAAGAAGTCGAATACCCTTCTAATCCTTTAAAGTCATAAGGTGACTTTGCTTGTTGTGTCAGGGATTCTTACAACATGCTGAATTAGCAGGAGGACTCAAGGAAGATTAAGGGACTTTGACAGTAGCCATAGGACAGCTTCTCCATATCCCCTCACTTGAAGTTCCATCCAGTCTGGACTAGACCAAAGGGGTTGGAAGGTATAACCTTTCCAAGCAGTTCTGAGTCTGCCTGTGGAGAGGCCAAAATTGCTCTCTGTTCTCAATGCCAGGGGAACCACAATGCATGATGTTACTAGGGATCAGGTTCCTTAATATATACATTTATGTGTGTGTGTGTGTGTGTGTGTGTGTGTATTTTTAATTCCCTTCCTCAAAGCTGAGATCTGACAATACTTCACTGAGTTTTCAGATGATGACAACATGCTGGATATTTTAATTTATTACTATTTCTCTTCTATTTCTATGACTAGTCAAGTAAGACTGGCTCCACCAAATATTATATGACAATCATTACTATTTTAAAACATTATCTACAATATATAAGCCTAAAGACTCATTTTGTTTATGTCCTGGTCATCACTCTTATTGGACTACATCCAAAGAATCAATCGAGTATTTTTCATATTCTCAGCTCAAGACTAGGTTGTCATAGGAGATATAATAAAATAGATAAAACTTGGTCCTGGCTGAAAAGTACCTCTATTATATAGCGTGGAATATAAGGGTTATAGTCACACAAAGGAGAGGGAGGAATAATGAGGGATGTAGAAAATAAGGGGTATTGGAGATGGACTAAGTCTTTAAGGATGTGGAGGAAGAGGGGAAAACAGCATTCCAAGCAAAGCATCCCATGAGCAAATGGACAGAAGCAGGCATGAATCTGGTGAGTCAAACTCTCCAAAATATTTAGTTTCTTTTGTAGATAGATTGTTTTGTTTTGTTTGTTTATATTACCTAGCTGGTGAGTAGGATAGATACTGCATTTGTATACTCACTGATATAGGGAGGTCCTAGCGCTCTGCCATTTATAGTCTTAAGATTTGTTTTACAGCTTATTCATGGGAAATCACAATTTAAAAAGAAATCTTTGTGTTACCAAGTGAAATTGTGTATTTGTTCATACAGCAATGCTCCATACACTACTCAAGACTGGTCTTCCATATAGGTGAAAATTGAGACATATCCTTTGTCCCAAAATATGTCCTCCTTAGAATTCGCCACTAAAAATTTAATCTTTTCAATTAAGGCAAATTCTCTTTTTCATGTAAATGCAGTTAAGAGGAGTAATCCATTCAGCTATTATTAATCATTAAAGCCTAGGCGAGTATTAGTTTATCAGTTCACCTTACTCTGTGGCAGCTAGTAAAAGTCTGGCTCCAGAAAGTCAGGAAATCAAAAATTGAGAACACAAAAGATTGACAGAAGCAGAGCAAAGATTTTGGCCTCCTGCTTGCAGGCAGAAGAGAAAGAGAAGTAATAGGTTTTAGAGCTGGAAGGGATCTTCAGAGGTCAACTCCAATCCCCTTCATTTCACAATTGGGGAAACCAAAGGTCCCAAAGCTTAAGTGACTTGCCCACAGTCATATAGGAAGCCAAATTGCCGAGCTGGGTGAACAAAAAAAATGGAATGGAAAAGAAGGCTAAAGAAAATTTGACCTATTTTTGGACATTTGCCTAGGGCTGGTGTTGGATTACTTTGGGGTTAGAATTTTTTTTAACAATATCCTTCTACAATGCAAGCAGACTGAATTTCAGGCTACCTGAAAAACTTTAGCTTTTCAATAGAGAAAAAAGTTTTTGTTTTGTTTCTTTTGAGGGAAGATTTGAGTCCAAAACTATGAATGAGAAACACCTGAAAGTGACTCCTAAAATTGCCTCAGAAAAGAATTTGGCATCTCTGTTTATTTCCCCCCTCAAAAAAAAACAAAAAAAAAACTCTACTTTTTTAAGTCCATAAAAAGGATAAAGATGAACTAGTTCCTATTTTAAAAATATTTAAAAGTTGAAGAGCACCATGGAAATATCAGTCTCTATGAATGTTTTCTTTTTCTTCCCCTTTAAATTATGTCACTCTCCATCCCTTGACTCTGAATTCTGCTTCCTTAATCATCATGCAGTGACCTAAGCAAAGCTATCCAAAGGTCTGTAATGTCTTTTCTCATTTTTATTTATTAAAAAAAATGAAATGAAGTCTTTAAATGCTCTTGCTGTAGTATTTCTGCAGCAATGAAGCAGTCTACAATTCCACAAATTTTCCCATTCGTTTTTTTAAAGGGATGGGAATTCAATTTTGTGGATTTCATATCTGCTTATATTTATTGTCAATAATAATATTTGGTTCTCACAGATAAACTTTTCAATGAAGCTATTCATCCAATTCATCCAATTATTTACAAGTGGAGAGTGGTTTGATTTCCAAAAAGCCTCCTTCGATAATTTTTTTAGCAAGCCCTTTAAAGTATATTGTTCTGAAGTCACATGTCACCAAAACCAAATGATTTCAAATCCCTAAAGACTTTAGGTTTGCTCAAAATGCATAACTCATAAAGTTTAGCTTTGTTCCAAATTTAATTTTGAAAATCTTTTTTTAAAAAACAGGAAGTAAAAAAAAATAAGATAACACATAGGCAGATTATATCATTAATGCTATTATATAAAGAACTTGGACATGGTATGGCATGATAGAAATATTAATACTAATTGCAATAATAATAATAAATTAATTTTATATAGCACTTGAAATTTTGCAGATACTTTACAAGTATTATCACATTTGATCCTCACAACAACCCTGGCGAGTAGGTGCTATTATTATATCCATTTAATACCTGAGAAACTGAGGTAGAGGGAGATTAAATGATTTGTCCAGAGTCACACAGCAGGAAAATTTTAATTTATATCTTCTTGACTCCAGATGTAGCTCTCTATCTATTATGCCACCTAGCTGCCTACAAACATACATGATGCCTATTTAACCGTTTTTATGTAGCTTATCTATCAGAAGATTTAGGTATGGTTTGCTGCAAGAAAAGAATGAATTTCTCAGAGTGAAAAGTTGGACTTATTTGCTCTAGGACTGAGGGTGGTAGGCAAGAATACTGTTGGGGTAAAAGATCCCATATTTAAGTGAGATTGCTAATTAAATGTAACATTCATGGTCTGGGTTGCATCTAACACTAACCTAGAGCCTTTGCCTTTCCGAGGTGACTGGTAGACTCTAAAATGATATTTCCAATGGATGAGTGACTTCTGTCAGAAATTAAGTGAACAGTGCTGATCAATGCTTAGTCACAGTGTTCAACTAGTCCAGGAATGTCATTCACAAGTCAGGAATGAGACATTCACCTGCAGAGTAACTACGGTCCCTTCACCTTGTACGTAAAATTGAACACCGCAAAGATCCAAGTTGAGAGGAATGGTGACAGGCTATTAGTGCTGATATTTATTTATTAAACATCTACAAACATGAAATAATTCACCCATTATTCCTTCCATGAATTCAGCCCATTATGTCCATTTGCTTTTCTTAATTGCTTTTAGTTTCGTTTCTAGGGTTTTTTTTTTAAAGCTATTGACAGTAGCAACTGATATTTGAGGATTTGGGAACCTTAAATAATTCCCATTTTTCACTTCTTTAACAGTTAGAAACAGAAAAAACATTGGAGGTGGAAAAATTTTCAAGAGATTAACTAAAACACTATAACTCAATCATTTTAAACAGAGAAATTTTGGGATTTAGATCTGTAAGGGACCTTAAAGGTAATCTTACCCAATCTTTGCATTTTACAAATGAGGAAACCAATGAGCAAAGATATTGTCTCTTGCCCTGTAACACATAAATAATAAGAAGAAACAGGATTACAAAAGACAGAGGCTCTGACTCCGAGAATTGTGTTCTGTCTCTCCTCTCTAGGTTTTCATGGCACTGCTATCTCTTGGTTCTACTTCTCCCTACCTAACCATCTAGTCTCCTTTGCTGGATTGTCAGCCAGGTTAAACTTACACTAACAATGGATGTCACCCCACACCTCAAGAGCTGTCCTATACCCTTTTCTCTTTTTCTATTATCTTTTATGGTGATCTCTTCACCTAGTATTGATTCAAGTATCTTCTTTAGGCAAATAATTCTCATATCTATTTATCTAGTCCTTACCTCTCTACATATCACCAACTGTATTTTGGACATCTCTAACTGAATGTCTCATAGATATCTCAAACTCAGCATGTTAAAACACAATTCATCATCTTCCCTCAAAACCACCCCTTCCTCCCTGCTTCCCTGTCTAGGGCACCACAATCCCCTCAGTCATCCCACTTCTCTGCCTAGTATTATCCTCAATTCCTCATGAGTGTCATCACCCACATCCAATTTGTCCTCAAATCTTCGTTGTTTCCACATTCACCACATCTCTCATACATATCCACCACCATGGGGCAAACTCTTGTCTAAATTCGCATCTACACAAGTCTCTCTCTGCTCCAATCTTGCCTCTACATAGCTATTAAAGTGATCTGCACAAGTCTATGTCAGGCTCCTACTCAGCAAGCTCCAGTGGTTCTATATTACCTCCAGGATGAAATATAAAATCCTCTTTGACTTGGAAAGTCCTTCCCAACTTGGTCCATTCCTACTTTTCCTGTCTTCTCACATTTTACCCACTTCTGTGGACTGTATGATCCAGTCACACAAGTCTTCTTGCTGCTCCTCACACAAAATATACCGCAGCTACCAAATTCAAGCCTTTTCAGTGACTATCCCTCATTCCTGGAATTCTGTCCTCAATGTTGGCTCCTCTATCAGGTCTTCCTTCAAGACTCATCTCAAATATTACCTTCTGCAAAGGGCCTGTTTTAATCTACCTCCCCTCTGTCAGCCTACTCCCCCTATTATTAGCAGTTCCCTTGAAGATTACTTCCAATTTGCACTTTTATATTTTGTATGGATAGTTGATAGCATGCTTTCCCTAGAAGAATGTAAGCAACTTCACTGAGTATCTCTTCCACACTGGAACTTTCTCCATCTTGGTTTCAATATATCAGTATAAAAAATTAAGTGGGAATTTGAGGGTAGTTCCACAGAAGGTGATGGTATGACATGGCATGAAGGCCAGCAGATGACACAAATGAAGTTTACATGTAGCCTAGGACCAAATACTTAACCCAGATTTTACAATAAGGTACTGCAAACATCTCATAAAAGAAAAAGAAAAAAATACAGACTTCTTCTGTGGTATGAAGGGAGGGCTGAAAAAAATTTACATGAATTTTCCAGATCTCTGGGAATCCATGCCATACCCCTAAGATGTCAAAGGCACACTTATACTGTTTTTGATTCTTTTTATAGCCAAGCACTTAGTATAGTGCCTGGAATATGGTGATTTAATAAATGCTTGATGTTGTAGTCAATGATGATGATGATGATGATGCTACATAGAAGATGGTTAAATAAGAACCTAATGAATCGACCAGATTTTATTTAGGATCAAAATAATATTAAGAAATATGAGTTTTAATAGAACTGTGCAAAGCTAATAACTCCCAGACCACAATCTAACAGAAAACAGTACTCAGAAATATACCCATTCTGAGGAAGAAGGGATTCTTTCGTTTTTGCATCAACTCCATAACAGATGCTTAAGGGTTTTAAATTTAATTACCTTTATAAGGGCAATGACACCTTAATTAACAACAGTCAGGGTTGTTTCTTTTCCTTGGTGATTTCTTTTTTTATATTAAGATCTAATAAGGTGTTAGATTTGGATACTAGTGATAATTAACTGCACACTTTACTTCTCTAAGTTTGTTAGTGATGACTGTTGTATAAAAGCAAGATTAGGTGTAATTACAGGCAAAGTTCTGGGAGAAATATGATTTATTTTTACCAACTGAGAATATTTTCAATTATCATAGAATTAATGGTCTGGAGTTTTTCTTCTCCCAATCTAATCATTCTTCTTCATTCACATGACAGCCCTTCAAATACCTGAAGAGAGCTATTATCATGCCCTGCCCCATCCTGCCTCACTCTTATTTTCTACACAGTTTTCTTAACACAAGCCATTTTGAAATGAGCATTCTACTCAAAGAAGTGTGTCTGGAACATCTTTCTTCACTCATCTTTCAACCATTGTTTTAAATAAACTCAGCTTATAACCCTATCATCATTGTAACACCACATACACACATATATGATATATTTTTACTTCACAAAAATAGCAACCATATCCAAGTTATTTATTATCTCTTCACCCTTTAACAGTATACTCAGCATAGAATGAACACTTGGTAAATGTTTATTGGAGTGTTCCTTTGAAAGAAATGGAATCAAGGAAAAATCCTATTTGGTTGTCCTCCATCTTAAAACAGAATCACAAAATGTAAGTGTTGGAAGTGATCTAAGAAACTCCTTGGTCCATATATACCTGGAACTAATCCGTACTACAAACAGCACAGTGGTCATCTAGCATCTGCTCAAAGATCTCCAAGGAGAGGAGAACATTACTGTATCTGTCAAGTCAGAATAATACAATTTTGGATGGCTCTTATAATTACCAATATTTTTTCCTGACATCAGGTCTATATTGTCTCTTTGTAACTTCCATTCATTGTTCCTAGTTTTTGCTTCTAAGGCCAAATCCTTCTACTCGAAGGCCATAAGACCCCTGAAACATAGCTATCCCTCTCCCTTCTCCCTTTCCAGTTTTCTCCTCTGGACACTTTCTAGTTTGTCAATGCCCTTCCTAAATGATGGTTGCCAAAAATAAGCATATTCTGGATGAGGTCTGACAACAACAAAATTCATAAGCCTATAACTTCTCTAATGATATCACCTATGCCTCTGATAATTTAGCCTAAAAGCATTTTAACTTTTTTTAGATGTCACAGGATAATGTTGACTCATATACTTCTTTCTAATACTACTTTCCATATCTGTATTTGTAAAATTATTTTTTTACTCACACATAATACTTTAAATTTATTCTAATGAATTTGGTCTTATTTGATCCAGCCCAATCTTGTAGACTGTCAAGATCCTTTAGGATCCTAGTTCTGGCGTCTGGTGTGTTTGCTGTTCCTCCCAGCTTTAGGTAACCTGTAAATGCGATTAGCAATCCATCTATGTCCTCATCCAAATTATTGTATAAAAAAAAATTAAATGACCCAGGGAATGGCACCAATCCCTGGGGTAATTCATGAGAGACCTCCAGCTGCACTGTCAATGAGCCATCAACAATTATTCTTTGAATCCAGCCACTCAATCAGCTCAGAATCCAAATAATTATGTCAATTTATCTAATCTATCTGTTCCTCTTTTATACAAGAATAGGACAATGTACTTGACCAAAAACTTGCTAAAATCTAAACTGGATTCACATAGTCTACCAGTTAAGTAATCCTGTCAAAAGAGAAAACTAAGATTATTCTGACATGACCAGCTCTTGATGAAAACATAGTGGCCCTCTGTTGCCATATATGCTTTCAGATGTTCACCAAACATCCTTTTAATGATACATTATAAAATTTTACCAAGGATTGGGTTTAAGTTCTTTATCCTAGAGCTAGAAAACTGTTCTCTCTCTTTCATTTTTTTAAATCAGGACATCTTTCTCCAATCTTAAGTTACCTCTACCATTTTTCATGATCTTTCAAATAGCCCTGAGTGTGGCTCAGCAATCCCATGTGCCACCCACCATAGAAAGTTGTTGACTTGAGCGCCTCATACAGGCAACTATGTACTTGTATTGGGTATCTGCACTCTTAATCATTTTTGTTCTGTCATTTCCAGTGCATGTGTCAATCTCCTTTGGTAGAGAAAGCAAATTAAAACCAAGAAGTAGTTATTTTATTTCTTGTTAGTAATGATCATTATTATATCCAGCCCAAACAAAAATATTTTCTTTAATCTTCATTTTTTATTTCCAGCATAGTTTAAAAAACTAAAAGCTCTTTTGTTATCATTGACTTCTCAAACTCTACTCACTCTGAGTTAATTTCATAAGACTGTCTGTCTCTGAGAGCATCATACTTAGATTTCATCTCTTTTTCTTTTTTTTTTTTACTTTCTTATGTATTATGTCTTCATGTGTGCTCTTAATTTCATTCTTCTCAAATAGAATTGGGATTTTCCCCAAACTATCCTCTCAGCTCTGGAGGTTTAAAAGTTAAACCAATTAAGTAGCAATTTCTATAGTGATTTTTAAAAATATCTTCTTTATCATCATCTTTCTTAGAAGAAATAGCAGAATATTCAGTGCACTCAGGTACTCCTCCAAATGTAGTTTCCAGTGAATGTGATAACTTCTGAAAGAACTCTCTCAAATTTCTAAAGACAATCCATCACAATTTGACATGCTGTATTCATCAGAACTTATTATACCATGCCCCGAGTTTCCAGTACTTAATATTAGCAAGATGTTGCCAGATTTTGCTTCAGCTGCTTTAAAATAGAGTAAATAGTAAGTAAAAGAGAAATAAGACTTTCTTTAAAAAAATACACATTCCTACCTCTAGAGTTCCCTTGAATGTGGTCAGGATAGATACAAGTGAAATTTAACAACCAATAACTCAGGATTCCTGTTCTCTTTCTGAAACATAACTGTCATAAAAATATACTCTCCACTTAGGGTTACTGTGAGTAATCAGTTATAAATGACAAAGAAGAAAATGGATACACTCCCCAATGAAACATTTTCCATCATTAACAATAATAGAAATGTTGCTTCCAACAAGCCCTAGGGCATTGCTAGTACATTGAATCTGAGAGAAATTGCTGATAGATGAGGCTGGCCTGGCAGGAAAGCCGCCAGGACTTTTTTCCTTATATAATGATCACCTAAGAATGGTTCAAATATCCCTCAATGATGCATTTTCAGAGAAACCAGTTATATTTCATGGAACCCAGAAAACTACTTAAGACCACCTGTTGTTTCATTGGAACTTGGTCTTTTGGACAAGTCCCTAAGAGATCAAGCTGTTCAGTGATTAGGGTCCTCAATGAAGCATAAGGAGTCCTGGGTTCCTTTGACATCTGTCACATATTAACCAGATGATTTAGGCAAGTCATGTAATGTTTAGGAGGCTCAGTTGCCTAATATTTAAGGACAATAATACCATTCGTGCCTAACTTGTGGAATTGTAGAGATGGGATTGTTATAGGCAAACAAGGGGAAAGGAAAGGAGGAAGGAAGAGAGAAGGAGCAAAGGGAAGGTTGGAAACAATGAACATACTCTAGTGGTAAATGGATGTGCCAGCAGAAACCAATAATTAGAGCTTTTACCTAGAAGTTGAAAGTGGAGACAAGTAGGATTACCAGTAACACAAAGAATAAAGAGGTAAATGGTGGGGTAGTGGCAGTGTTGACACTGAGGACAACTGAGGGTGGTGCTTCAGTGGCGATGACACAGTAAGGACAGTACAAGCATAAAGACAGCCCTTCCTCCAAAAGGACACACTAATGTACTCACAAGTATAGGTGAAGGATATACATAAGGAAAGGCAAAAGGATGGCATGGCAATGGGACCTGGAATGGGTGCTAGAGAGGGAATGAGACTGTACATCATGGAGCAGAGTGGAAGAGGACTCAGTAAAGAAATAATAGTTGTAAGATGACATCCAGACCTCTGTGGAATAAATGTACACACACATACACATATATACATGTACACCTGAATGTCACTGTCCTAAAGCAAAGCTTGGATGATCCTGTCCTAGTTCCAGCTCTTCTAATAATTTTATATATGTTACCTTCTAAATAATGATCATCTGAATTATAAAAGGACTACTGTCCCTCTGAGGAAGGACACTGATTTCCATTAGACAAACTACTGACCCATAGACGAGTTCTAACATTTATTTTCAAGGCCATTTTTGAGGTTTTAAATTAAACTCTTTGTCTTAATTTAAGGTAATAAAGGAATTTAATCCTGTTTTGTCAAAGGTCTTGATTTTAATCGACCTAATCAGCTCACTGGATTAAATCCAAGAAATAAAGGTCAAGCTTTGGAGATTTGTCTATTTTATTCTATTAGTGATAGTAAGAAGTCAATGTAACACACTACCTAAAAGAGATGTACTCCTCGAAAGCACTCCCTTTGAAATTAAAGAAGTCAAAAAAGCAAATAATCACCCTTAGGTGATTATTTGCTTTTTCCCTGGGAGCCTATCAGATAGAGGGTTATTAACTCAAAGACAAAGAGATACAGTGTATAGTACATATCAATTATCTCATAAAATGAAACCAAGGGACTGTATTTTAAAGAACCGAAGATTTGATTGATAAGGAATGACTACTATTTTGTATGCTTTGCATCTTCAGAAAATACAACGATGGAAGTTTAGTGCAGGTCCAGAATTTTACAACAATGAGTTCCATTAACATAAAATCTTGAACTAAAAGCTTTAGAGTTGAAATGTGTCTCATCTTTTTTCTACAAAATAATGATCAAATGAAACAACATATGTAAGACATATTGAAAGCCTTAAAGCACTATATGTTAACTTCTATTATTTACATGACAAAAATTTAACAATAATATTCTAGAATAATTATTATTTGAGGCTTTTCTGAAGCAATTAATAGCAATGGTTAATGGATTTTCAACATAAAAATAAGCATTTAAAGCTTCAAGATATTCTGGATTTCCAGTTGGGCTTTATTCCCTCAAAGAATAGAAATGCATTAGTGAAATGCTGAGAAAAGTCAAATAGGAATATTTTACTTTGAACTTATAATGGCAGGTTCAGGGGAAAGATGGTTTCAGTGATCCCAGAGAGTAGCAGCTTTGTGTGGAAAGAGGAGTTCCACTAGGTCTGAGAAGTCACTGAGCAGTAGGTAAGATTCTCATCCTATCTTCCTCAGGAGGTTCATCTCTAGATGACTGCTCACTCAAAGACCTGAGTCTATACCCTAGGTCAGTGATAAAGGGCAGGTGATTTGAGAAATGTACTCAGGCACCTGTGGAGAGGAAGAAGGAAGCAGCCCAGCACATGACTTTCTAATAATGGACTCTCTGAACTCTGTGCTAGGTCAATGGCACTCTTGCCCACAGAGAGGCCTCTGAGTGCCCACTATGGCACATGTGCCATAGTTTTGCCACCATGGCCCTAGGGCAGGGGTCGGCAATGTATGGCTCTCGAGCCATATCTGACTCTTTTGAGGGCCAGATATGGCTCTTTCTGCAGGAGCATAAATTTTTTTTTCAGGCGCTGTTACAGGAGCGGCACTGTGAGCACTATAAGGCTCTCACAAAATTACATTTTAAAAAATGTGGCGTTTATGGCTCTTACAGCCAAAAAGGTTGCAGATCCCTGCCCTAGGTCAACTCCTTGGGGAGATTCCTTACTACTTTGTACCAACTGCCTCACATTTGGTATCTAACTGGACCATAAACTAAAAACTAGTTTTACTTCCATTGCTTGCCTAGGTGTTAGTGGAGCATCAACAATAAAGAAACTTGTCTCCAAGATAAACAGATGGACTAGCTCTTCATCAAAGCATTCAGAGTGGAGGAAGTAAAGTAAATAAAAATAAAGATAAAAATAAATAAATAAAATAAATATAAAAAAATAAAAAACTTATGAAGTGCATATTATATGCTATGTACTGTGCTGAATACTGTAGATACAATGAGGAAATACTTCTTGCCCTTCTGAAGATTATATTCTAATAGAGGATACAAAACGTACACCTGAGAGAAGTTCCGTCATAAGATTCCAGGAACTGAAGTCATTTTGGGAAGAAGTGTTCAAGTAGCTAAGGGTTTTTTGGAAATTCTTCACACAAAAAGATGGCAATTGGCTACTGAAGAAAATCAGATATTCTGAGAGGCAATGGTGAAGAAGGGGAACATTCCCATACTGAGACACATCCAAGGCAAGGTTGATAAGAGATGGAGCATTATATGTGCAGATCAGTGAATAAGTAAGGATGAAACAGGGTATTCAGAGGGGAATAAAGTGTAAAAGACTTAGAGAAAAAGAATTAGGGAAACCCAGATAATGAGGAGCTTTCAGTATCAGAGGAGCTTATGTTAGGGCTTAGGGGCAATAAAGAGCCAATGGAATTTGCTGAATGGAAGGTGGGGAGGGGACATGATCAGACCTCTAATTTAGGAAAATCACTTTTGTTGCTACCTAAATTAGGAAAGAGAAAATGATGGCAAGTGTCAAGGAGTTCCTAATCCCATTCATCCTGATCCTTCAGGTGTTTTTGCTATAAATATAATGCAGGCATAATCCTGTCCCCACATAGTCATGAGAAGCAATCACTACACTATCCTGCCTACTACCTCCATCAACATTGCTGAGCCATGGGCTAACTGACACATAAGCTCCCACTGATTACCCGACTTTTTTATTTTATAAAATTTCAGTATAGTTTCCTCTTCTTGGATATGTTAGTACCAGTGACACTACTATTATGTCAGCATTGATTAAGGCACTGTATTGCCTCATGAATGGAATAAAGCAAGGAAGAAGAGGAGATATTTTTCAAAGGCAGCTGAACAAAAGTTAGAAGAGAGAAAAGAAAGGAGAATAAAGAGGATTCAGAAAAACAAGGCTGCCTGCTCTAGAATTAACTGAGCTATCAAAACCGACAAAGGAAAAGAAAGAAGTTTTACATGTGTACGTAGTTCCCCTGAAGAGAATAAAAAAGCTGGACGAGGTCCTGGAGTGCCCTATTCTGAGCACCAGGTAACAATATTGTTGGCCCCCAACAACATGATTGCTTTCTAGAAGTGTGGAGATGGAAAACTTGTAGAGGAAAACTTTCATTAGGGATCATGTGAGATAATATTTGTAAAGTACTTAGCACAGTTCCTGGCACATGAGAGGAGCTTAATAAATGCTTATTCTTTCTCTCCAGAAGGGTGGGGTCAATAAACAATTTTATATCTGCATGAATGGGATAGTCACAACTTAGATTTTAAATTCTTCTCTTTTCTTGTCTTCATTTATGGTCTCAATACTATTGGACACGCTAACACAACCCTGTGTTTTAACTATTCTGACTTGGTTACTGACTTTATGCACTCTGAAATTGCTAAATTCCAATTCTTCTCTCCCCATCTGCCAATACCGACTCAGATTCTCTCTGAGACTGCAGACTCTCACTTGCAGTGCTATGTCTTTGCATTCCACTTTCAAAATCCCTTGAGTCCTATGGATATACAATACCACTTTTTCCCTTCATCAGAGGGACAGAAATATTTTGGATCTTCTGTAAGAGCGCTCTTCATGCACATAAGTTAGGTGTCATGATAGAATCTCAGAGCTCAAGTCAGACACTGATTTCAATTTACTAGTATTCAACTAGTAGCTGAAAGCATGCCAACCTTTGATTTATAAAGAGAAGGGAATATCTGTCCCTTGATACTGATGTATAACAATCCTTAATTTCCAGAAGCTATGGAAATTTTCTTTATCAAAGGAATGTCTCATGACTTTTAACATACTTTTTAAAAAATTGATAGAACATTTTCTCATTTTGAATTGCCCACTTCCTAAGGGAAACTAGAGAAAAATAAGAACAGTAAGAAATCTAATAAGAACGGAACATTTAAAGGACCAAATTGCCCAGTTATATTTACAACCATCCTTTGTTAAATACCGGAAGATTTCTAACTGAGTATACATTTTCATGTAGCTTAGACAACAAAACAGAGCAGAATATTACAAAATTCCTTTCATAAAACATTGCTTCCAATCTAGGGATTTATCTAGCTCTTTTCTGAATTGATATTCCTATATGAGGGTATGTACAATTTGAAGTAAAATCTAGATTTATAAAGTCTGATTTTTTTTCGAAGTGAGGTCAAGAACAATAGGTAAATATATTGGCAAATCTTTCAGATGAATAACATTTGCCTCTTGACTGGGCCTCTGAAATCATCAACTCTCATCTAAGAGAAAGGGCTCTCAGGGAGTGGGGTTGAGAAAGGCAGCTTACATATCCACTGATCACACTCTTTGGTTCATCTATGACAAAGCACATCTATATGCCATTCATGGTATTCTGAACCTGCATTCTACCCAGACTAAAGTCCTAACTTTGCCCACTTCCTGGCCCAGTAAGATGCCATAGGGCATCAAATAGAGAAGGAATGCAGAAGAATAAAAAACAAAGGAAGCATCAGAGAGCTCCAATTAATAGGCGTTCAGCAGAAATCTGGATGCTGAATTCAGAAGTAGTTTGGCTGCAGGCTCCAAGAGACTAGAACTTTGAAAGTTAGAAGGTGAATGGGGTATAGATTTAAATAAAAATTCTAATCTACAAACTCAGACACCTTTCTTAACTGATTCCCTCTTTTAACTGACAAAGTCTTTAAAAAAAACTCAATTGCAAAAGTCAGAAGCCATAGACTCTGTTCCAGAGAAGATGAGAAAAGTAAGGATCCTTTTAAAATAGTCACACATTTGAATCTGATCATAAGAAATGCACTACAAATATCAAAGGAAGCTCTTTTGCTATTTGAACTTTGGAATTCCTGTGCTACATTTTCTAAGAAATACAGATAAATGAACACTGCTGGAACTCAACTCAATAGGAAAACAACAGTGGATGAAAGAAAGAATTTGGGGAAAAGAGTTTGGAGACTTTAAGCAGTTGCCCAGTCTTTATTGTTACCTACAAGAATGTAGTTAACACTTTTGTTATTGTTATTCAGTAACTTCAGTCATGACCATTTCTTCATGACTCCCTTTGAGGTTTTCTTGACAAAGATATTGGAGCGGTTTACCATTTCCTATTGCAACTCATCTTACAGATGAAGAAATTGAGGCAAACAGGGTTAAATGACTTGCCGAGCTAATAAGTATCTGAGGCCAGATTTGAACTCACAAAGATGAGTCTTCCTTACAAGCCCAGCACTCTATCCATTGTGCCATCTACAAAAGCCTATAGAGGAAAGAGAAGGTGGTCACTACTTGTCCAAAGGTGATTGCTGGCACATAACCTGAATAGTAAAGATCATATCATAATAAAATTTAAAGAGTAGGTCATTTTGTTTTCATAGATATGGTTTTGAAATGCTTTTTTGAGATGAAATTTGAAATAACCAAATGAGGTCTAGAGATAATTACATGAGATAAAATAAATATTTTTATTACATAAAGTTTAAAAACTTCCATACAAAGAAAATTAATGTATTTAATATAAAAAGAGAAGCAGTTGAATAGGAAAAAAATATTGGTTTGGTATCCAAAACATATAGACAACTAAGGGATGATAATATGTGTGTGTGTGTGTGTGTGTGTGTGTGTGTGTGTGTGTGTGTGTAAAGAGAGTATATATAGGTATGGAGAGAGAGAGAGAGAGAGAGAGAGAGAGAGAGAGGCAGTGCAGTTAGGTGGCACAGTTGATAGAGTACTAGACTAGACCCTAGGTCAGAAGATTCTGCTTCCTTATTTCAAATCTGGTATGATCCTGGGCAAGTCACTTAACCATGTTTCATTTATTCCTCATTAATAAAATGGGCTTGAAAAGGAAACAACAGAGCAATCTATTATCTTTAACAAGAGAATTCCAAATAGGGTCACAGAGTCAGACGGGACTGAAACAACTGAAAAATAAAAGGATACAGGCTAGCTCATTAGAAGAAAAGGTGAA
Source organism: Gracilinanus agilis (assembly GCF_016433145.1). NCBI lineage: Eukaryota > Metazoa > Chordata > Mammalia > Didelphimorphia > Didelphidae > Gracilinanus > Gracilinanus agilis. Next base: position 160,471,549 of record NC_058135.1, read on the forward strand.
AGAGAAGGCAATAATTTTGAGATAAAGGCAAAGAAGGGAAGAAGAGTTCACAGTAAATGGTCTTTGTGTTCCTCTGTTAAGCATAAGTCAAGTCTCTTAACTATAAGTCAGAGCAGATGATAGAGTCCAGAGAAGGCAAAAGAAGGCTTGGAAAAGTCACTGTAGGGAATATGTATATGTATATCTATGTGTGTGCGTGTATAAATATATATACATATAAATATTTGCCTTTGAATATGTGCCCATGTGTAGATATAATTGATGTATATATATATATTGATATATGTATAAATAAATTGATGTGGCACTTAAAAGTTAGCCTGGTGCTTTATATATTCAAGTTTTTAAGATGGAATGAATTTTCTGATAGAGTAGCCCAAGCTCTGATACCAAGGAAGAACAGTTCAATAGTAAAAGAAGCCTGAGAACACTAGTGGGATAGATAGGAGTAATAGTTGTTCAATGTTCTAAAGACTTTGGCACTTGGAGATAAAGAGGCTAGTCATTTCAAAACTTTCTCCTCTGAAAGAGAAAATATGTCAAGTAAGATTTGTTGTTGTTGTTGTTGTTGTTGTTGTTGTTGTTGTTGTTGTTGTTGTTGTTGTTGTTGTTGTTGTTGTTTGAGTGTTTTTGTCTTATTTTTGACCCTACAGCTGGTTAGACTGAGTATGAAAAGGCTGCTACTTTTCAGGAAAGGATGTGGCAAGCCTTGGGGCTTTAAACTAAAAGAGTATAGCACAAACTACTCTTCCTATGGGGGGGGGGGGGAAGAACACTATTGCAAAGAAATCAAACTGAAACTAAAATCTGGAAATGGAGAGAGGCTCCCTAAATATAAGACCAGAAAATTATGCCCCAGACAACATCCAAGAGACTCCACTTTCAGCAAAGGAAAATTCTTCAGAGACTACATTTCAAGCAGGGCAACACATTTAGCAGAGGCAACCTATCTAGCAAAGACCAGCAGAAAATAGAATAGTCAGGAACATTATGGCTTCACCAAAAGATATCAGCACTCCCAAAGCATTGGAAGAATGAATTGCCCTTCTATATATGTATACTCCGGACACACGTGCTTTCTACAAAGACACCTCTCCAAGCATGTACCCAACAAGACATGCTTTCCACATGTGTCCATTCTTCCTATTGATCACATGTGTTTCTTTAACTGTCTACCAAAGTTTTATGGAAAAACCACTTTATTGCAATGTTTCTAACTCTCCTATTTCTTTACAGTATCCTCCTTGAAGTAGTCACAATTTTCACTTGTCACTTTTCGTAGCATATCTGACCAACATTTTGGAAGTTTTCCTAGAGTTCTTTCTAATAAGGTAAAGGAATCACTACTACATTCAACTGTCTATTTGCTATCCCTTACCCTTCTGAAATGACCACCCCATTGGGGTGGGACAAATACCCCAGATTTAAGAAACTCGGTAGATCTGTAACTGGAAAAACATAATTCATGAAATCCCACCAGTCTATTTACCCTTAAAAGTCATGTAGCAGACATAGTTAGCTCAAATTAAAGATATTAGCTGAAATGGCATCAGCAAAATAATAACAAAGCTTGTACAGTGGAAACACCATTCTTACCATTTCAGTTGATCATGTACTAAATGGGGAAGTAGAAATGCCAGTAAAGACAAAAAAGACAAAAAGAGGAGTTGGACTAGACCAAAAATACATAGGAAAAACCCCACCTGGAAGGGACAGAGTTTTCAGCAGTATTGAAAGATCATTTCTAAGCATATCTGAAAAGGGAGAAAATGCTGAAATATTAGGAAAATCATAGAAAGTATTACTTCTGCAAAAAGACAGTTGAGAGGACATCAATAACTACTGACCTCTGCCTACTTTCTTATCTCTAGAAAATCTTTATGAGAATGTTCTGCACATATACTTTTCAAAGATATGCTTAAAACATGTGAAGTTAAATGGAGGCTTTCACAAACAATTTTCTACAGAAGACATCTTCAGAGACAGAATAAACTAAAAGGTATAGTAAATAAAACATCCTTCTATACTTAAGGTTTGTGGACTATAAGAAAGGCATTTTACTAAGTAGAACAAAATACTGCCTTAACAACACTCTACTAACAAACAGTCTCCCAGGCATTATATTAACACCATACTAGATTTTTTAATAGATTCAACAAGAGAGATTATTTTGTTTAATGATCTGCTAATTACTACTATCAAGTGAATCATAAAACAGAGAGACACATGCACCTAAAAACATTTGCTACTATCATGGAGGATATTTGAAGCAGATCCCAAACGTGAGAAAGTTCCTTTAGATGATGAGTTTCTCCAGATGATCCTGTTTGTGGATGACTTTGTGATGAATGAATAAAACTCTTGAATGATATGGAATCACCTAAATAATAACCATAATTACTCAAAAAGTTTACAATCCTTACAGGAGAAAACAAGGATAGAGGATTCCTACTGTCGAGACTTCATTATTTTTTGGATGAACTGCTCACTAAGTTGTTCTATCAGTACATAGCTCAGAAGGAATTATAGAGTCAATAAACGACTCAAAATTTAAAAGAGGACAGAAAGTCGGATTTACTTTAGGAAATTGAACAATTGTTTTGACGACTGTCGGCTGCTCCTTGAAATGAAGGCCCTCCTTTTTTTTTTAACACAAATACTCTTCTCACTATCGATCATGAAATATTACAATTTCTAGAGAATCAAAATAGTAAGTAAATCAAAAGGCAATAGAGAGGCATATGTATGATGGGCAAAAGTAGGATGCAATAGTATCAACTCTTTTACACAAAATATGCAGTAATAGATATTATCCATGAAAATTATTTAGAAAAGTAGTTGGGGTGGTCATTTCAGAAGGGTAAGGGATAGCAAATAGAAAGTTGAATGTAGTAGTGATTCCTTTACCTTATTAGAAAGAACTCTAGGAAAACTTCCAAAATGTTGGTCAGATATGCTATGAAAATGTATATGAGGATATTGAAATGAATGCCACAGTATGAAAAAAAAAGGATATGTGTTGGGAGCTTTGCCACTGCTGAGAATACCCATATTGATAAGGTCACATGTCAACTAATGCATTGAAGGTTATGTACATAATCTTCTCATGTTCAAAACTTTTCTCTTCATAGCTCCTTTGACATTCATTCGTTTATTTCCAAAGATTTAGAAGAATTCATCTTTTCCTATATTTCTCTCTGGGGTACTAGCTTCCAAATAAGAAAATTACAGAATATTAGGGCTAGAAGGAATTTTAGAAATTATCAAGCCTTACTCTCTCATTTTATAAATAAGAAAATTTAGACTAAAGAAAGTTGAAGACTGGGACTAGATCACAGTGGCAAAATTGTGCACTAGAACAAAAGACCCTTGGGCTTTAAATTACTTATTGCACTGTAATATACTTTGGGGCCATTTAAAAGAAGAGGACTTTCCACTTTTCTTTACCAGATCTGCCAGTTACTTCATGATTTTCCAGTCCACCACAATTCTGAATAATCAAGTTAACATAGTTACTAAAAAAGGGTTGTATTTTTTTAACTCCACAATAATCTCTTTTTACCACAGAAGTTGAAAGATTTGTTTTGTTTGGGATACAAAAACATACTTAAAGCATTCCCTGACCTCAAAGAGCTTACATTCAAATGTAGGAGACATGTTCTTTACATTCTTTATCAACAAGATACATTCTTTTCTTTTCTTTTTATTCTTTTTTTAGACTATCTTTCTTTCTTAACTCAAACTGGAAATGCAGCAGTCAGTCATTCACGGACCCCATCCTAATACTGAAAGAGGAAGTTTTACCCTACTCCATTTGGGACAGGTCACTCACTCTTCCTTGGGTAGCCTGATGGCCTCTGGCTCTCGGGGGCTCATCATATTAATTCCTGACTTAGCTCAGATACCCAAAAGCTTTGGTCCTACTGCAGCTTTGAATGCCATTAAACATTCTACCACCCAGACACTCTCCAACAAGTATTCTAGGCATGCACCATTATGTCCAGTTCTACAAAATACATTCAAAGAAAGTACAAAGTAACCTTCAAAGTGAACAGTCTTAATATTTAGGTCAACCAAGGAAGGTTTCTTTCTAGGGATATTGTAGTAAATGTTTAAGAACTAGTTCTCCAGGGGAAAAAAGTCCATGTTACACACTTTTAAGTTTAATCAGTATTATTAACATTTTCTCCATCACCTTCTTAAGTCTAGACCATAAAGAGAAAAATAATCATGCCCTAATTTGGTGCATTTTCTCATTACCAAGGTGAAAATGCTCACATTGAAAATGTAACAGCTGGCTAGCTCCAGTACCCACTGCTTCTTAGAGAAGGTGGCACTCGAATCCATTTCATCCCAACTCATTCATTTTATGGAGGAGGAACCTGAGACCAAAAAAAAAAAAAGATGCTAAGTGACTTGTCCAACATAATGTTACTAGTTAGCTGATCTGGGTCAATAAAACCAGTGTCCTGATTTCTAGTCCAGACCTGTTTTCACTATGCCAAGAGTGCTCTATTTTAAAACAGAGCAGAGGTAGGATATCCCTAAGTATATGAAGGATTGCCATGCCACCGCAACTAATCCTCTAATTCCCAAGTCTGGCTAGCGTCCGTGCTCATTGACTAACTTGAAGAGCAGGCTTCTGCAATATCCCAAGCAACGAAACCCAGAGACATAAAGTTGTAAGTGCCTATGTTATAAGCCCCCTTAATTACAGAGGTATAACAAGTTGATGAATTGGCAAGGTCATGAGAGTACACTGCTTTCTTCCCATTCTCTCCATTATAATGCTCTCCAGTACTTAGAATCTGGCAGCAGGGTTGGAAGAAGGCAGGATAATGATGCAAGGTATTATAATAAAGTCCACTTTTAAATAATTATAACCAGAGTTAATTACAGTGACATTTTTCAGCAAGTATTAAGTAAGTCAGAAGGAAAAAGGCTTAGAGGAAAATAAAAAGCTGGGGTGGACTATAAGAGCATCTCTTTTTGTCTTTCATTCAGGAGTGTAATTAAATTAAGTAGGATTGATTGAGTGTCAAACATCTGTGGGAGTAATTCCCTAACTTCATTAATGCTATTGTGCCTGCAGAAGCATGGGTGGTAATTTCTCTCAGAAGCATCTAATGAGAGTCTGGTGATGAGGTAATGATGTGATATGAAAGCATTACCCAGAGCTGCTGCTGCTCCCGTGGCTGCCGTTCTCACCACTACATACGTATGTGGAATTGATTAGAAATGCTAGTCTGACAACAACCGAGTGACTTTTTTGCATATCCACAGTATGCAGAGGGATGGACAGTAGGCAGCAATGAGCTATGGAAATGGAGTCATAAAGTTGAAGGTTAAGACAGCAAGAATAACCGGATGAAGGTAGGGCTGCTAAGGAGAGCAAGAGGAACATAAAATAGATCATAGATAATGAGGTGCCGTTTATATGGAAAACACTAAATAAAAATTATAACCATTTCCTCCTTACCCTCCATAACAACCTGAGCCTTTCCATGCAGCTTTGCAAGATTTGAGTTGAGCTAGAGCTAAGTGAATCATTGGGATGGAAATAAAAATGGGTCTACTTGTTTCATCATTATTTGCATTGGTAATTATACGTTGGATACCAGTAATAGACTTGGCACTGTATAAAGCAGAATGATATAAAAAGACTTTACTGAAGGAATTATGAGCAAAACACTATAAAAGAGTTAAAAAATAATTAAATGTGCATAACCGAGAAGTTTTCTTTTTTTATTCACTTTATCTTTAGGGATGGTAAAATTGTCTACTCACAGGGGTTCAACAGTCATTTAAGTATAATGAACATAACAAAGATTTTTTAAAACATTTCCCAGGGCTCCTGGACCCAGGGCATCAGTTCTCATTGGAAGGGAAGGATTTCATTTCTCATGAGGTCATAAGCATACGGCAGAGCTGTTGATTGACTGGTGAGCAATTCTGGAAGGATGGAGTGGTAATGGTGGAAGCGGCTCCCCTGGGATCCTGATTACATGGAAAAGTGTACATAGTACTTGAATCAGCCAAGCTAGAAACTGGTAGTACAGGTGGATCTCTCTCTTTTCCACCTCAGCCATGCTTATTTATAAATACAAGCATATCACTTAAATTACTTTTCTTCTGCTGAAACTTCCCTTCTCTGTAGTTCAGAACCAAACCACACTTAGACTCCATAATATGACCAACTAACTCTCCCAGCAACAGCTCTTATTGAGCATGAAGAAAAGAGTTATTCACCTTTGAAAAAGGGAATATCCTTTATTGGAACAAGTATCCCAATTTTAAGTTTATTAAAATATGGTCACTTTCCCCTGCTGTAATAAATATCACTTTGTTCCTTTAGTAATCTGTTATATCTATGAATTTAAGCATTTTAATCATTTATTATTACCATTAACAACTTGGTATAATGTGTAGTAGATCTGGAAACAGAAGAATTAGATTTACAACAAATCTCTACCACTACACAGCTATAGACTTGGGCAAATCACTTAATGTCTCATTTTCCTCATTCACAAATTGGGAGTGAAAACAATTATAATGCCTGGTGCACAGGGTATGTAAATTGTAATGGAAAATTGAGCTAGCAACATATTTTAAGCTGTAACAATTTCTGGGATGAGTTCCGTAAGTTTACCAATTAGTACATCCTTTTATATGACTATCCAAAAATATCCTCATTCAAGCTTGAAAGGGTGCTACTTTGAGTCTTCTGTGTTTGCTTCTGTATTTGAAATATTCAAATTATTCAAAAATTGTAAGGATTATCACATCTTGCTTTTCATTGCATATGCCTGTATTATAGAAAGACAAATCATGTCTTAAAGGAGACAAACTGGAGCAATACATGAATTCAGTTAAATTTCCAAGTCTCTTGAGCCTGAATCTCATTAGAAAGCTTCTTTGTAGTGTAATAGTATGCAGTATTAAAATAAAAGGAGCTACTACAAAGTATGGCAAAGTTTTCTTCATTTGAAGTTCTACTGAACTTAATCAAAGCTGTTTCACTAAAGATATTCTAATATTAGAAAAACTTACTAAAGAAACTGGAGTCTGTAAGAAATGCATTTTCATTTTCTAAAAGGTACTTTACTAATAGAATGAAACTCCCTTATTACTTTAGTATTGATTAATGCACATATAACAGTATAATTTGTTATACTAGGCCTTTACTCTAAACAGTTATGGGAGCTTGACATTTGGTATACCTAAACCCTTTAAGAATAATATTAAATAGCACTCTATTATGTAGCATTTTACAAGTATTAATATGATGCAGGCAATGTGCCTGCCTATAATTGGTTAATACTATGGAGAAACATTAGAAGTTTTCCTAATAAGTATAGGGATAAAGCAAATATGTCCCCTCCCCCAGTATCATTTTCATAATTCTACAAATTCTAACTTTAGGAATATAGAATAGAATACAAATTCTAACTTTAGGAAAATAGAAAAATTAAAGGTATATACACTGGCAGGGACAAAATTTTACCTGTTTTCAGATTACATAGCAGCTTATTCATGAAAACTCAAAGAACTGGTAAATAAATCATTCAGTAATGCAATGAAATAATTCAATAATTCAATATAATTTTACAAAATGTCAGGAGGAAATATGAATTATATTCAAAATATAAATTCAAAATATAAAAAATGATATATGTAAATATATAAAATACATTTTAAAAGTTTATATAAATATATAAACTATTTGGGAGCTAACTTACCAAAATGTATTAATGACAATTTTAAAAGAGAAAGAATGAAAAATAAATACTTAAAAGCTATTCATTGTTCATTGATAAATCATGAGAATATCAAAAAGGCTGATTGATCTACATGAATTTCAGATGTAACGTTATACCAATCAAAGTAGCAAATGGTTATTTTATGTAAATAGATAAAATAATACCAAATCACATATTTGGTATTAATATAAAAGGTTGAGAAGTCAAGGGAAATACTGAGAAAAAGCAGGAATGAAGGGGGAATGTTATTACCAGATCTCACATTACAGTATAAAGCCAAAATCTTCAAAGCTTTATAAGTGCTGATCTGTGGTTAGTGGACATAATTATACAAGCCCAAGAACTATCCCACAATAAGTAAGTGAAAAGATTATAAAAATATTTTTCAAAACAAGAATTGCAATTTATTCACAGTCATATGAATGTTCCAATTCACTAATAATAGGAGAACTGCCAAACAAACTCTGAAGTTTTATATCACTCATAAAACTGGCCAAGATGAAAAAAAAATAGAAATTTTTTTAACCCTTACCTTCCATCTTGGAGTCAATACTGTGTATTGGCTCCAAGGCAGAAGAGTGGTAAGGGTAGGGAATGGGGGTCATGTGACTTGCCCAGAGTCACACAAAAAAATAGAAATTATAAATGTTGAAGAAGTGATGAGAATATAGGCATGATCACACTGTTGTTGGAGTAGTGTATTTTTTTCAACCACTCTGAAATGCTGATGGGATTATATGGGGGGAAAAGGTCACTAAAATGTTATATCTTTTAACCTAGTTGTCTCATCAATATACCCCATAAGACATATATCCCAAGGAGATAAAAGATGGAAAGAAAATTCCCATATTAACTAAAATATCCAGTGATATTTTTTGTAAAAACGAAAATACTGAAAAGCATTGGAGAATGTCTGAAAAAAATTGTGGAATGTGAATAAAATTGAAAACTACTGTACTTTAAAAAATGATGAATCTGTGGAATTCAGAAAAACATGGAAAGACATAAAAACTAATTCAGTGTGAAGCAGAACCAGGAGAATGATGTATATATACAATGACTACAATAATGTAAATATAAGAATACTAAAAGATAGTCAAACAAAATAATTGCAGTGACCATAGAAGAGAGTTATTGAACATTCTTTCAGATGTAAAAATTTTATAAATGTGGTTTTCCTTCACTGTTTGTTTCTTTGGCTTGGGCATTTTTTTAGCTTATTTTTATTGTTTTGATAAAAAGGAAGGTTTGGGATGGAGAAGAGTAGTGTATGAGAAAATGTCTGAAAACACCCAAAAGTATCAATAAAACTTACTTTTTAAGAAAAAGAATGATTTACTGATGAAGAAAGTGAGTCAAAAGGACATTTAGTCAAATTACCTGCCCAGGTTTACATAACTAATCAAACTCAGGATGTGGCCTATTTTTTTTTTAATTCTGTGCTTTGTCTACCAGGAGAACAGATTTTCAGTTTTTCAGTTCACTGACAAAATTAAAAATGTCAAGAAGTACAATTCAAACTCGTACTCTCCAATATGGATATAAAGAAAGAATCATGGTAGATGGGCATCATGAGAAATTGTTGCTAATTCTCTAAATTAGAAAATGTGGAAGTTGGCAGCTTAATAATCAAAGATCGCACAATAATTGAGCAGCTGAAAAAAAATAACAGTCGAGCAGTAAGAACATTTAATCACACAAAGAATATAAGGGGGATGAAATGGATCCATTTTTTAAGCCTTATTTTCTTCCAGGGAATTTCTCCCTCCACCCCCATGAAGTTAAGAACCTGTAGGTATTTTGTTGTATTAAATAACTGTTGATTAAACTTTAAGAATTACAAAGAAAGTTAAAGGTCTTAAACATATTTTAAATAGAAGATATACATTGATCCATGTAATCTTAAAATTATCAACATTTTTAGCAGTCATAGAGCAGTCATGGGGATTTTGTAGCAAGCAAGATTGTTCAGCCACATGTATTTGTGCCTCTATTCTATTACTTACTAACTACTTAGATAGTTTTCCAAGTAAAAAGTATTCTCCCTGCTTTGAGAAATTTTAATGAAAAGATTTATAATAATCCTTTTTTTCAGCTCTAAGTCAGAGACAGAACTCTTTCAAAACACACTCGTGTTAAATCTCTCTTTTCTGAGACTGTTGCCCCTTCGTTCAACCTCTTCCAATTGCATTCCCAACCAGTATAAGGGAACCCAAAAGGAGAGAGACACTAAAAATTACCACATTTCTATTAGTGGGGGAGATGGGGAGAAAGAAAAGGAAGATGTGATTGCTTTAGCAATACAGCATCTGTTCCAACTTTCTTCATACCCAATTAGCCCATACAAGCCTTACACCCAGACTCCTAGTTCCAGTCTTTGTGTGATCTGCTTCTGTTCAAGTTTCCAATCACATATCTTCATTGAGCTAATTTATGGCTTATTTTTTTTTCTTCATCTAAGACTCTTCTATGTCTCATGAAGAACCTAGTTCCTCTTTGAATCTGCCTCCTGCTTTTGAACTCTGACTCTCATACTATTCGAATGTCCTTTAAAGGTCACTGAGGAATAGTTAATTGTCATTTGTCCCTTGACATTGTTCCATTTGTAACTCACTCATGAGATCTGTCAGCATCTGGTAAATTGATCACCTGGTCATGACTATTTTTTCCAGTTAATTAAACAACTCATTATCAACCCTTTTTCTGTGATTAGGACCTAAGATTTAAAAGTTCAACTATTTTAGGCATTTCTTAAAGAATAAGAAATCCTAAGCTTTCAGAAACATGATAGATACATTGAAGGAGGCAAACAGCAGACACCTGTGCACTAGATAAGCCATTTTAGTAGCCCACAAAAGAGTTCATTTAATCACCAGACCCTTTTCTTTTAATGCCTGTGGGCTTGGGTTTATTGAGACAGAAATATCTGTGTGTATATCCTTACTGACTTTACTAATACATAATAATTCACTTTTTTCACTCTTTTTTTTTATTTTAAACCCTTAACTTCTGCGTATTGACTTATAGGTGGAAGAGTGGTAAGGGTAGGCAATGGGGGTCAAGTGACTTGCCCAGGGTCACACAGCTGGGAAGTGTCTGAGGCCGGATTTGAATAATAATTCACTTTTAAGGAACCAAGAAATGAATCATTAGCAGAAATAATATAGACATTCTGGAATTTTACCCAAATATGCTCTCTTACATTCTCCCCCTCATTCTCTTATCTACTTCCCTAATATATGACTTCATTACCTCAAATAGAGTGTTACAACAGCCTCTTTATTAATGTATCTATCTTCCACACAGCTGCCAAAATAATCATTCTCCAGAATATGTGTATCCAAGTCACTTCCTTGCTGGAGAATCTTCAATGACTCCCTTTTCTAGTATAAAATTAAAATCTCTCAAAACCTGATACATAAGACCTTTCAACACTCCAACTCCAGCCTACCTTTCTATATTTATCTTACAAGACTACCATTCATGTATTCTCTGAATAAGCTGAACCAGCCTAAAAGGCAATTTCTAACTGCCTAAATTCTAATTCCCAGAAATAATCGAATAATTAATTCAGCATTCCATCTCTTTCCTCTGTGCCTTTTCACAGAGCATCCTTCATGCCCAGAAGGTATTTCAACTTCCTATCCAGCCCCTTAGCTTTCCTTTCTCTCAAGGTTTAACTAAGGTCCTATTTCCCATAGCAAATCATTCCTAATCTGTATCTCCCAACACTAGTAATTAAAGTGCTTCCTCTCGATGCATCCCCTCCCCTAGAACATAAACTTATTGAGAGCAGGGACTATTTCTTATTTAACCATTTTATTTCCCTAGGACTCAATGTTATAGATTGCACTTGTCGACATTATAAGTGTCTGTTATATTCAATCAAATTGTGGAGGTAGAACTGGGGAGAACAGTAAAATGATTATCTTTTGAATGAGGTACAATGATCTGCTGAGAAACTCAAGGGTCGGGTTGGCAATGGGAACTTGAGGAGAGAGGAGAAAATTAAGAGGAAAGTATCATGAAGAGTCAAATAGAGAAAAATAAGAAAATTGGTATAAATTAACACAGGATCAGGTGAAGGTCAGTAACATGAATTAGTGGTAGATCGTGTTGAAATAGTCTAAGAAAACCATTGTCTTCCATCTGATAGCCATAATCTAATCTCTTCCTGTATGTATTTCTCCAAAGCATTTCATTGTACCTATACTGAAAAGAAACTTCTTTCTTTCTCCATTCAACTCAGAATTCAAATCTCTATCAGACTCATCCAAGGGACACAGATACTTTAAATGATCACCCAAATATAATAGTAGCAGTAATAATAATAATAACAAAAATTATAAACCTGACATGTATATTGCACTTAATGATTTATTTATAGTTCATTTACTTAAGTAATTTTATTTAATCTCATGGATTCAAGATTCTAGCTCTCCTCATTTTGTTTTGTATGTAGAACATAATATTTGTTCAGAGACTATGAGTAGACTAGACATTGCTACCTTGTAGGACTATGGAAAATTGCCTTTCCAATGGAAAACTTTGGAGTCTCTTAGCAGAAAAATGGAACCATACTTGTTCAATTTCCTATTGCAATATCCTTTACATTTATTTGGAAAATGTCCCATCCACACCCAATTCTGTCCTACTTTCATTTGTCTGTCTTCTCAAATCTGCATGAAAGGCTATCAAATAAGAAGCCCTATCTCATGTCAGAGAACAACTTATCTTTGATACCTGATAGATATCAAAAGGTTCCTCCTTTGCAACTACAACAATAAAGAATTTCTTGAATAAAAAAAGCAAAAACACTCTTAATATCCAAGAACATGCCTTCTTTATGGCTGCATCCACACAACAGACATATCTGATCATTCTACCCAACTATTGGGTGATTGAATGAAAATAAATTAATTAATACACCTGACAGCTTCATTGAATTGAAACTATTTCAAACAATCAGTCTAGAATCTTAAAGGAAAAATAAAGCTGTCTGTATGCTGGAATGCAAATCTTAATGACTTTAGTAAGTACTAGGAATATATTTGTATGTGAATACAGAATGCCACAACGCATGTCTAAAGTACGTCTGTAAGTAATGAATCACAGAATAGTGGAGAATCTATATTTTAGAAATGGCCTCGTAGTTAATCTCTTCCAAACTCTACTTAAATACAAATTCACTTAACAATACCCCTAACAAATGGTGATCCAGACCCTGTTTTAATTCAAAGCATCAAAATAAAATTATAAAAAATACCCTTAGAAAAAAAATTCAAGTTTTGCCAAGGGTTTCCAATTTTCCCTTTTCTCTGAAATACCAATATCTCTCAAAGCCCTCAGCTATGATTTTCTACATGCTTACAAAAGAGATCCTACTCTCCTGAGAAGCATAGAATCTGATCCAGAGTGAATTTGGTAGAAATCGATAAAGAAAATCAAATAGATGAAGCATTGACAGAAGCAGGAAAGTCTTGGAATATCTAAATTGGAGAAACATCATGAAAAGATTTCAACAGAACATAAGCTCTCTTCTGTGATAATTCTATATAGGTAGAATTAAGATGGAATTTTACTACGTTCATTAGAAGGAAACAATCTTTTAAAAAATCAGGGCTTCCAGTATAAGAGAAAATGGTTCATGACAAATTGTATATTCTTATCAATTATAATTCTGTCTTCATTGCCTGTTACTAGCCTGGATTAATTTCTCATTGCCAGACATTTGGAAGCTTTAAAATAATTATTATTCTTCCATGATAAGTTCAGAGCATAAAGCTATGCTTAGACTTTTGGGGCACCCTTACTCAAAATTCTCCCTTTTTTACTTTTATGAGCCCCAAAGATAGATATAAACACACAATTCTCCTTCAATAATTGTATATGATATAAAAACAGACCTTTTATTCTACCAGTTATATTATTTTACACCTACTTAACAATATATCTAGCATAGAATCATAAGATTTAGAGTCAATCTAAATAGAGATCTTGTATTGGAACCCAGAGCCATTTCAATCTTCCTTCCATTACATCACATCATCCTAAATTTGTCTTTTGCTAGTATATTAAATTAGTAACCAAGTATCAGTGTTCTATTTATGTCACAATTCTTTTGGAAATGCTTTGATTTCTCTCTTTGCCTATTTAGGTAAGTTCAAACTTCTGAGCCCAGAATTCAAGGCTCTCCCTAAACTGGCTCAATCCTACTTTCCAAGCTTCATTTTATAAATTGAACTATTCAGTATTTCTCAGTACTGCTTCTTCACACAAACCTAGTACTATCTGACTTTCAAGATTTGGTACTGTGCTCCCTCTTCAGATACCAAAGGACAGCTTGGGCTTTATCCCAGGATAAAGGAGCCAACATCCTAAGGAATATATCTCACTTAATCATTTTATAAACATTTATTTTCTAAAAAAGCCTTGCCTTCTGTCTAAAAATCTATACTAAATATCAGTCCCAAGGCAGAAGATAGTAATAGGGCTAGGCAATTAGAGTTAAGTGATTTGCCAAGGGTCAAATAGCTAGGAAGTATCTGAGGCTACCTTTGAATCCAGGACCTCCAGTCTCCAGGTGTCTATCTCCTGAGCCACCTCACTACTCTTCTAAAAGCATTTATTAAGAAACTACTATATGTCCAGTAATACAATAGATGCTGGGGATAAAAAACAAGATGAAATAATTTCTGTTTTCAAGGAATCTGCCTTCTACATCAAAGAAATAAAATGAACACAGGTACATAAGCAAAAAATATACACCAAGTACTGGGGGTGGAGATGTAACAAGGATATTGCCAGCAATTGGGAAGAAACTAAAATCAAAATAGACTCCACTTAACACTTGAACTTAGCTTTGAAGGAAAATAGGAATTCAAGGAGGTAGATACATCCCAGGCATTTGGGAAACAACCTATAGAAAGCCAAAACAAGAAATTAATTATCATGCATGAAGAATATAAAGAAGGCCAGTTAGATTGGATTACCCATTGAAGGAGGTGAGTAATATATGATGAGGATAAAAAGAAAGGAAGGACTCTAAAACCTAAATGGAAGCATTTCTATTTGATCATAGCAGAGCAGTAATATAGAACAACTGTCCTTTGTTGAGTAGGAGCATTTTTGTTCACAAGAAGGAAAAATTCCAAAGATGTTATTATTTCAAGGGTGATATTGCTCACAAAAGATGGAAAAATTCTAAATATTGGAAATAAATCTTAGGCCTTATTATGGACCTAAAAAAGTGATCAATAGAATATAAACTACTGACCCTTTTGCCTACTTTTTCAACTCTTCAAAATGTTTAAGAATGTACATATCCAGAAGTGGAATGCATCTTTTAGGAAGACCTTGGATACATATCTTCTGTTTATGCTTCTTTAAATTGAATTGGATTAGACAAACCCAACTTCCCTATGCCCTTCTGTATAATGAAGATCAATATCTGATCTATTCCTCTACTCTGGGTTTGCATGCCACCTGGGGAATTTGATGAATAATAATGAGATTATGTCAGGATAACCTGGTGGAAGGATACACAAGACTATTCAAAACTACTCACCTCTCACTTGGGAGTTTTGATGGCCCTAGCTCAGACACTAGGTCAGCCACAGTCTTTGAACCTGTAGAACATATGGATGCAGTGGGGAAACAACTGAAGAGAATGAACACTGGAACTAGAGTTAAGGGACCTCAGTTCAGATCCTGATCATGATGGATTTTTTTTTCTTGACCTTTAGTCACTCAATTTCTCTAGTCCTTCTTCATTTGCAAAATGAGGAGACTGGATGAGATGATTGTTGAGCTTTAGAACCTATGGAATTCTGTAATTCATTTTATTTTGTCAGGGAATTTTCTGAACAATATATTTTCATACTATTTTCAATTGGCCATTTTATTTGCTTATGGGGCATAAGCCATTGGCTGGGGTCAGTAAAGCACCTTTTCCCTGGAGACACTATGTAGATATCTTGTTAAAAAGGCACAGGCAACTCCTGTCTTTCAATTACTGCAGCTACAGAAGATTTAGAAAGAGAGTCTTGTGGAAGAACAGTTCTATGGAAGTAGCTATATAAAATTGTAAAAAGATTCTTCTCAGCCTTTTCAGTCCCAAGTTTACCCTTTTGCTTATATCGTGTTATTAGAGCACCACAGAATAGTATTTTGGAGGATGAGGAATGGGAGATTTTTACCTTCTTCCACCTGGGAGCAATTAATGACTAGTATATTAACAAATTTCCTGCAAAAGCATATGGGAATTTGGTTACTTGTACAATACTGATCTGATGGAAGCAAGTTGCTTGTTCAGCAGTCACCAAAATATGTTTATTTTATAGAGGAATCAAGACAACAGTGTTATCCTATAAATCAAAGGTTTGCCTTGATGTCAATGTCATTCTATGAGGAATTTGTAGGCAATTTAAATGGTTGACTTCTTTATGTGTATTGCATCTTGTGCATCCTTTGCATCTTCTGTAACCACACCTGTAAATGTCTAGATAAGCTTATTTTGAATATTTCCTTGAGATAACTGAGGACAGAATATGAGGAGCCAAAAAAAATTTAAGTGACTCTCTGTTGGTCTATAATGTTGTGCCTAGCCTGTGTGAACTTTGAGTTTTAGAGGGTCAAGTTATATCTTTATAGGAAGTGCTAGGATGCTTGCCCCAAACCTTTCCTTTTCCCATGTGAATAACAGAGTAAAATATAATATCTGACCTAGGACACATGCATAGCTGTAGGTGGGGTTGATAAACAGGAAAAGACTTATGAAGATGGAGAAACAGGGTCTAAAGTGTGAAAACAGGGTCCGCCTGAAGAGGAGGAAAATTGAGGTAATTTTTGCCCTCAGATTATACTAGAGAGATGATATCAGGAGTTTGTGGGATGCTCTAGAGAAACTGAAAGGTGACATTCTTTGAGTGTTCTACGAAACTTTAAGAACCCATGGGAAGATAGGAATAAGAATACCACATGTATCATTGAAGGGAACTGCCAAGACGATGAAATCATAAATCCATGTAGTATGTTTGACACAGGAGAGTCTTACAACATTTTAGAGACTTTCTTCACTTTGTCCTAATACTGAGAAAGTTCTCCTTCCTCTACTCTCCTTTAAGACCCAACTAAAATTTCACCTTTTACTGGAAGCCTTTCCCAACCCCCTTAATTCCAACACTTCTCCTCTTTTAATTATTTCCTATTTGTCCTGTATGTAGAAAGCTTGCTTTATATATATTTGTTCATAGGTGGTCTTTCTCATTAGAAACTCTTTGAGATCAGGAACTGTCTTTTGTCTCTTTTTGTGGCTCCAGCTCCTAACACAGTGTCTGGTACATAATAGGTACTTAATAAAAATGTTTAATGATTAAACAACATATGTAGAAACACTTTGTAGCTTTAAAACACTATATACATGATATATATAAAACATTATATATAGCTATAATATGATATATGATATATGTTAGCATTATTAAAAGTACTTTGGTATAGGAGGTAGCTGGCCTTGGAATCAGGACATCCTGGCATTTATCTTGCCTATAACACATACTAGCTATGTGACTCTGGGCAAACATTTACATTTTATGGGTTTTCGACACCTCCCAAGGCTTTGCCTATTAAATCATAAAAAAAAAAAAAAAAGCTTGTAGGCAGGAGTGGGCTAGAACCAACTACATCAAATCAGTCCACGAGAGCTAATTGTTAAACTTCCGTGTACGCATGTATACCTCAGAAATGGGCAACTTCTACAAATAAGGGTTTGATTTTTTTTTACTCCTCAGACTTAAGAATATGATGGAAAAAATGTTCATAATGAAGAATAATCTTAAAAGTGTTTCCTAAATAGTTTTTTTAGAGAGATGGCTGTTATTGACCAGCATGTTTTTTTGTTTGTAGGTCAGGAGGAATTCCCATGCTAGAAAAAAATCAGTTATTCTTTTCATACTATTATTATAAATGTTACCTCTATTTTCAAACAATATTCAGTTTCAAAATCTATTGTCTTCCTATTTCAAAATCATATTTAAATATACCTAAGATACTATGAAATTTTGCATAATCTACAAATTACACTATGTAAAATATTTTCCAAGTTAATGAAAACATATTCATTACTAATTCTAATCTAGATCATACAATTAAATACTAACAGAGCATACATATCTAATTTAATTCTCCAACCCACAAGAAAATGAATGTCAAGCCCTAAACTCAATCTCACAATTAACTACTTTTTGGACACAAACAGGGTCATTTTTTCAAGTTCCTAATATCATTCAATTATAATGATTACACTTGGAAAGGATACAGAACCTATTGAGATACAAATTATAGATCAAGTTATACACAACCCTGATATGTGCACTGATGTATGTCCTAAACAGAATAAATCAGACAGGATTCTTTAGGGCTGATGTTTTCCTTTTACAAATGTACTTGTTTTCATCCCTTGCTTATTATTCATTTTAATGAGTTTTGTCAGCACTACTAAAAAATATACAACACTTGCAAGCCAAAAATAAGAGCCAGCTGGATCCCTGGTGTTGAAACCTCTCTTCCCTTGTTAAGGAATCAAGCGGATATGTTTCTCTTGTTAATTTACACTTTATTTCACAGTTAAGATACCTTTAATGTGATAAAGGTAACAGTATTTCTGATCAAATTTGAAAGGGAAATGTCTGGGGCTTTTTTTCCTTATTAATAGAGAAAATCTGGAAAAAGAATCTCAAAACAATAGCTACTCTCAGAGGCTTTCCTTTTATTTTTTAAAAGAATTTCAGATATTCTGTCAGCTACAATATTTACAGCACATGATGGCAAACAATATGTGTATGTGCATATGGATTTAGGATCTCAGAACTAGAATTGGAAAGAATCACAGAGATCATTTAGTTCAGCCTTCACTTCATATTGAAAACATAGTAAAGTGAATTTTGAGGGTGGCTTGGAAGAGGGATAGAAGTTATCAAATAACAATGAGTAAACAAGTGTTTGGGATAGGAAGGTCAGCTGTAATTTTTATATGAGACTGAAACCCTGATGTTCTCATTTTCACTTCTGGCTCTGGGACCCCTTTGTTACTTTTACTAAATTCAGCGTAACTGAATTATGCCAATCATAAACTGATCCCCCAACAACAACACCATCAAATCCCAGACCACACAAAAGCCACAAGTCCTACAGCAAAACTACATAATTAAAACAGAGTAGCAAGATAACAGCAAACAATTAATTTCCTGCCTCCATACAATAATGGATGCAACCTCTGACAGAATTCAGGGAAATTATTATCTACTTGCTCCAAGCAAGTAGGGAGAAGAACACACTTCAGAATTAAGAATGCATTGTGTGTCTTCCTGTTTAAGATGATGGCAGAGTAGAGGCAGGGCAACTTTCTCTCCTTACCAACAGATATAGATTACATCCAAAGGACAAGAAAACAAAATCCAGATGAAAGAAGCAACCTCACAATAGGGCACAGTATTGAAGGTACATGGGATTTCGGCACTTCCACGCTATAAGGGGGGGAGGGGAATAGCTCCCATCAAAACACGAGTGGCTCAACCCTCCCCCACCCCACCCACAGTACCAGAGTCAGAGGTTGCATTCCAGAGTTAGAGCAAGTGGGGGCACAAAGTCTAGCCCCTTGGAAGCTAGCTGGCCCTACTAGGTCCTTGCCCCTGAGAGAAGCAATACCTGAGATCCCAGGTGAATGGAAAACTCAGACCTTGGACACAGGAGTGGGGCTGAGAGAGGCAGCAGCAGTGCCCAGCTTGCTCAGACTCAGGGGAAAATCTCAGGTGGAGGAGCAAGCATGGGCCAAGTTCCAGGCTCTGGGCAGCCGGCTAGGACCATGGGGGCCTCAACCCTGAAAACAGCTAGACCAGAGACCCTAGGATGGTCCCCAGAGAAGCCAAGAGACTCACAAAGTAGCCTCAGGCAAAAAACTGCTCCCTAACTCCATACAAAGAGAATTGGATTGCATTATTCAGCCTTCTGGCAGATAAAACATATTGATGCCAATCCAGGCCAATCAAGAAATAAACAAGAAGACCAAGAAAAAAGCCCAAACAATTGATAACTTCTGCACAGAAAAAAACCAGAAAACAGAGGAGGACAAACAATTAAAGACATCCAAACCTTCCCAAAAAAAATGAAAATAGGTTACAAGATCATGAAGAGTTCAAATCTGAGAATATGAGAAAGATGGAAGAGATCTGGCAAGAAAATAACAGTGTAAAAGGCAGAATTTCTGAATTGGAAAGTGAGTCTCAGAAATCAAATGAATTGATAAACAAACTGAAGACCAGAAATGACCAGCTAGAAGCCTTGAAGAATCAGATAGACCAGACTGAAAAAGAAAACCAGTCTCTAAAGGCTAGAATTGGGCTATTAGAAGGCAATGATCTCTCAAGACAGGAAGAAAAAATAAAGCAAAGTCAAAAGACTGATAAAATAGAAGGAAACATGAAATATCTCAATGAAAAATTGACAGATAAGAAAGCAGGTCTAGAAGAGACAATTTGAGAATCATTGGTCTTCCTGAAAAAACAGAAATTAATAGAAATTTAGACTCCATACTAAAAGAAATTATTCAGCAAAACTGTCCTGAAGTTCTACAACAAGAGGGCAATATAGACATTGAAAGGATCCATAGATCATCCTCTAAATTAGATCCTGAAAACACAACCCCCAGAAATATAATAGCCAAATTCAAGAACTTCCAAGTAAAAGAAAAATATTACAAGAAGCCAGAAAGAGACAATTCAAATATCAAGGGGCACCAATCAGGATCACATAGGACCTGGCAGCCTCCACTCTAAAAGACCACAAGGCTTAGAATATGATATTCAGAAAGGCAAGAGAACTGGGTCTACAACCAAGGATCACCTACCCATCAAAACTGACTGTATACTTCCAGGAGAAAGTATGGGCATTCAACAAGATAAAAGATTTCCAAGTATTTGCACAGAAAAGACCAGGACTCAGTGGAAAGTTTGATATCCAAGCACAAAAAAAAAAAAAAAAAACCAAGAGAAACATGAAAAGGTAAATAAGAAACAGAGGGGAAAGAAAGAAAATTCTTATTCTTAGATTTACCCCTTTAAGGGCCTTAATAAGATGAAATTATTTATATTCCTAAATGGAGAAATGTTATGTGTGATTTTCAAAAAGTGTATTCACTATTATAGTAATTAGAAGAATTATTCATAGGGAGAGGTTGGAGCACTAAATGGTCTAAGATGAGATGGGACAGAGAAAAAAAGAGGGAGGGTGAATAGTAGATGGCATCAAGAGAAACTTGAATGAATAAGAAAAATAGGATATTCTATACCACACAAAGAGAGCATGGGAAGAGGAGGGAATGAATACTATTATAAAAAGGAGAGGAAGAGAGCATTAAGAGGTAATATTTAAACCTTACTCTCAGTGGAATTAACCCTAAGAAGGAAGAGTAGCTATATCCATTGGGATATAGAATTCTATCTAACCCTACTGAGAAAGTCAGAAAGGATCAACCAAGGGGAGCAGGGGAGTGGGGAGGTCAAAAAAGGGAGGGGAGGAGAGGAAGGAGGGAATTCATTAGGCCTTAAAAATAAAAAGAGGGGAAAAATAAGGGAGGGAGTGGAAAGGGAAGTAAATCAAGGGAGGGAACAAGGGGAATTGGTCTAAAACAATCCACTGGTTTAAAAGGAAATAGTGTAAGAAGGAGGGGCAGAACTAGGAGAGGATACCAAAATGTTGGGAAATACACAACTGATAATTATAACTCTGAATGTGAATGATATGAACTCACCCATAAAACTGAAACAAATAGCAAAGTGGATTAGTAACCAAAAGCCTACCTTATGTTGTCTACAAGAAACACATATGAGGTAGGTGGACATACACAGGTTTAAGATGAAGGGCTGGAGCAAAATCTTTTGGGATTCGAATGAGAAAAAGAAGGCAGGAGTGGCGATCATGATCTCTGACAGAGCCAAAATAAAAATAGATTTGGTTAAAAGAGATAGGGAAGGTAATTACATCCTGATAAAAAGCAGTATAGACAATGAGGAAATAACAGTGCTCAACATGTATACACCAAATGGTATAACAACCAAATTCCTAAAGGAGAAACTGGCAGAGCTCAAGAAGGAAATAGATAGTAAAACCATACTGCTGGGAGATCTAAATATTCCTCTTTCAGATTTAGATAAAGCAAACCAAAAAATAAATAAGAAAGACATAATAGAGATGAATGAAATTCTAGAAAAATTAGATTTAAGATATTTGTGGAGAAAAATAAATAGGGACAAAGAGGAATATACCTCCTTTTCAGCTGCACATGGTACATTCACAAAGATTGACCATGTAATAGGGCATAGAAACTTTGCAAACAAATGCAAAAGAGTAGAAATAATAAATGTAACCTTCTCAGATCACAATGCAATAAAAACAATAATTAGTAAGGGCACATGGATAGGCAAATCAAAAACTAATTAGAAATTAAATAATATGATTCTCCAAAACCAGTTAGTTAAAGAAGAAATCAAAGAAACAATCAATAATTTCATTGAATAGAATGACAATGATGAAACATCCTACCAAACTCTGTGGGATGTACCTAAGGCATTACTCAGGGAGAAATTTATATCCTTGAATGCATATATTAACAAATTAGAGAAGGCAAAGATCAATGAACTGGGCTTGCAAATTAAAAAACTAGAAAGGGAACAAATTAAAAATACCCAGCTAAATATCAAATTGGAGATTATAAAAATTAAAGGAGAAATCAATAAAATTGAAAGTAAAAGAACTATTAAATTAATAAATAAGACTAGAAGCTGGTTCTTTGAAAAAACAAATAAAATAGACAAAGTACTGGTCAATCTAATTAATAAAAGAAAAAATCAAATCATCAGTGTTAAAGGTGAAAAGGGAGATCTCACCTCTAATGAAGAGGAAATCAAGGAAATCATTAAAAACTATTTTGCCCAATTATATGGCAATAAATATAACAATCTAGGTGAGATGGATGAATATTTACAAAAATATAAATTGCCTAGATTAACAGTAGAAGAAACAGAATACTTAAATAATCCCATATCAGAAAAAGAAATTGAACAAGCCATCAAAGAACTCTCCAAGAAAAAATCCCCAGGACCATATGGATTCACAAGTGAATTCTATCAAACCTTTAAAGAACAACTAATTCCAATATGATACAAACTATTTGACATAATAAGTAAAGAAGGAGTTTATGTTATAAATATATTTCTTAGCCCAAAGCCAGGTTGATCAAAAACAGAGAAAGAAAACTAGAGACCAATCTCCTTAATGAACATAGATGCAAAAACTTTAAGCAGAATACTAGCAAAGAGATTCCAGCAAGTGATCACAAGGGTTATTCATTATGATCAGGTGGGATTTATATCAGGAATGCAAGTGTGGTTCAACATCAGGAAACCATTCACATAATTGACCATATCAACAAGCAAACCAACAAAAAAGACAGGATTATTTCAATAGATGCTGAAAAAGCCTTTGACAAAATACAACATCCATGCCTATTGAAAACACTAGAAAGTATAGGAATAGAAGGGCCTTTCCTAAAAATAATAAACAGTATATATCTAAAACTATCAACAAGCATCATATGCAATGGGGATCAATTAGAAGCCTTCCCAATAAGATCAGGCATGAAACAAGGATGCCCGCTATCGCCTTTATTATTTAACATAGTACTAGAAACGCTAGCAGTAGCAATTAGAGAAGAAAAAGAAATTGAAGGTATTAAAATAGGCAATGAGGAGACTAAGCTATCACTCTTTGCAGATGATGGTCTACTTAAAAAATTCTAGAGAATCAACTAAAAAGCTAATAGACATAATTAACAACTTGAGCAAAGTTGCAGGAAACAAAATAAATGCTCATAAATCATCAGCATTTCTATACATCTCCAACACATCACAGCAGCAAGAGGTAGAAAGGAAAACACCATTTAAAACCACCCTAAACAATATAAAATACTTATGAATCTATCTACCAAAATAAACACAGGAATTATGTGAATACAACTACAAAACACTTTCCAAACAATTAAAACTAGATCTAAACAATTGGAAAAACCTTGATTGCTCATGGGTAGGATGAGCTAACATAATAAAAATGACCATTCTACCCAAATTAATTTACCTATTTAGAGCCATACCTATCAAACTCTCAAAAAACGTTTTTTACTGAATTAGAAAAACCTATAAGAAAGGTCATTTGGAAGAACAAAAGATCAAGAATATCAAGAGAAATAATGAAAAAAATGTGAAGGAAGGTGGCTTGGAGTACCAGATATTAAACTATACTATAAAGCCTTGGTCATCAAAACTATATGGTACTGGCTAAGAGACAAAAGGGAGGATCAGTGGAATAGTCTTGCGGTAAGTTATGTCAGCAAGACAGTGTATGATAAACCCAAAGAGCTCAACTTTGGGGGCAAAAATCCACTATTTGACGAAAACTGTTGGGAAAATTGGAAAACAGTATGGGAAAGATTAGGTTTAGATCAACATCTCACACCGTACAGGAAGATAAATTCAGAATGGATGAATGACTTGAATATAAAGAAGGAAACTATAAGAAAATTAGGTGAACATAGAATAGTATACCTCTCAGATCTATGGGAAAGGGAATATTTTAAAACCAAGCAAGAGTTAGAAAAAATTACAAAATGTAAAATAAATAATTTTAATTATATTAAATTAAAAAGGGTTTGTACAAACAAAAACAATGCAACCAAAATCAGAAGGGAAACAACAAACTGGGGAAAAAATTTTATAACAAAAACCTCTGACAGAGGTCTAATTAATCAAATATACAAGGAGTTAAAACAATTGTATAAAAAAATCAATCCATTCCCCAATTGATAAATGGGCAAGGGACATGAATAGGCAGTTTTCAGGTAAAGAAATCAAAAGTATCAATAAGCACATGAGACAGAGTTCTAAATCTCTAATAATTAGAGAAATGCATATCAAAACAACTCTGAGGTATCACCTCACACCTAGCAGAGTGGCTAAAATGATAGCAGGGAAGAGTTATGAATATTGGAGAGGATGTGGCAAAATTGGGACATTAATGCATTTCTGGTGGAGTTGTGAACTGATCCAACTATCCTGGATGTCAATTTGGAACTATGCCCAAAGAGTGATAAAAGACTGCCTTCCCCTCAATCCAGCCACAGCATTGCTGGGTTTGTACTCCAAAGAGATAATAGATAAAAAAGACTTGTACAAATATATGTATAGCTGCGCTTTTTGTGGTGGCAAAAAACTAGAAAATGAAGGGATACCCTTCAATTGGGGAATGGCTAAACAAATTGTGATATATGTTGGTGATGGGATACTATTGTGCTCAAAGGAATAATAAACTGGAGGAATTCCATGTGAACTGAAAAGACCTCCAGGAATTGATGCAGAGTGAAAGGAGCAGAACCAGAAGAACATTGTACACAGAGACCAATACACTGTGGTTAAATAGAATGTAATGGACTTCTGAACTGGCAGCAATGCAATGACCCAGGACAATTCTGAGGGATTTATGGAAAAGAATGCTACCCACATTCAGAGGAAGAACTGCAGGAGTGGAAACACAAAAGAAAAACAGCTGCTTGAATACATGGGTTGATGCAGGCATGGTTGGGGATGTAGACACTAAAGAACCACACCAATGCAACTATCAATAATTTATAAATAAGCCTTGATTGATCACACATGTTAAAACCAGTGGAAATGTGTTTTGCATATGGGGGGGGTGAAGGGTGGTGAAGGGGAAAGTAAAAACAAGAATCATGTAACCATGGAAAATGTTTCTAAAAAAATAAAATATTAAAAAAAATGCATTGTGTGTACACACACACATATGTATATATGTGTTTAAAAAGATGATAGATAGACAGATGGATGGACCAACAGACAGACTAATAGATACAATGAATAAATGAATGGATGGATGGATGGATGGATGGATGGATGGACAGAGGGAAGAAAGAAAGAGAGAAAGAGAGAAAGAGAGAGAGAGAGAGAGAAAGAAAGAAAGAAAGAAAGAAAGAAAGAAAGAAAGAAAGAAAGAAAGAAAGAAAGAAAGAAAGAAAGAAAGAAAGAAAGAAAGAAAGAAAGAGAAAAAAATACATTCACTTTCTTCAATTTAATGGTAGCCTGGGTAAAGCTCTCATAAAAAGCTGATATCTGCTCAAGCCTTCAAGTCTCTTAGAACAATTTAGAATTCTGCTGAAGGCTCTGCCTCTTTAGCTCTGGCATACAGATTCTGCTACAATGCCTTGGGATAGTGTACCACTGCTTTTCACATTTTTATACTCCAACCATGGGCCATAACTTACCTCCCTCATCTCTGTTCAAGGCCCTCTTTTTAGTCCCACTCTATGTCTTCCAATAGAAGTCAATGTCCTAGCCTAGTGATGTCAACACTCTGTGGATAGCACATATACTCTTCCTGGAAATGAAGGTCAGAGAATTTATGTGGGTGAGCAATGCTCCCTGGAGCCTAGAAATCATGGAGAATAAACTTCTGAGGACATTTATCTCTTTGGTAATTCCCACTACATCTGAATGTAGCCTGAAGGGTAAGTAGCAACTAGAATAATATATGTCTCTATTATGCTTTAAGGTTTGCTCTGTCCTTTCCTGACAGGAACTCCAAGAGGGTAGAGATACAATTATTATTAAAATCCCCATTTTCAAAATGAAGAAACTAAGTCTGAGATTTTCAGTTGCATGTCGCACAACTAATTATGTCTAATGCAGGATGTGAATCCAGGTTTTTTGAAGCCAAGTCCAGCATTCTTTCTAATACACTATGCTTTCCTTCTCTCTTTTCATAATATTGCCCCTCTACCCCTGCCCTTCCTTGACTATCTTCCTGAAGCAGTCAACAATATAGGATTAGCTAAGGAATGACCCTGGGACAGATAGATTGGTTTATACTACTGATTTGCCTTTAGAACATATAAATACCATTCACTATTACTGTCAGTCAATAAATATTTCTTTAGCACCTACTATGTGCTACACACTGTTTTAAGCTCAAAAAAAGTATAAAAACTGGTCCTTTCTCTCAAGGTACTAATGGCAGATGACAAGTAAATAGCAATGTACAACAAGCTATCTACAGGATAAAGTGCAAATAATCAACAGAAAGAAGGAACTAGAATTAATAGGGATTAGGAAAGGTTTCCTGTAGAAGATAGGATTCTAGCTGGCATTCAAGGAAGACAAGAAAGCCAGGAGACAATAATGAAAAGTACAAGTGCTCCAGGTATGGGGGAGAGCCCATGAAAATGCCCCACGTTCAACGGATGAAGTATCTTGTTCAAGGAGCAGCAAGTGGTCCAGTGTCACTGGTTGGGCTGGGAACAGAAAGAAATGTGTAAGAAGACTGGAAGGAGATGGGGTTGCAGGGGAGATATGGAGAGCTTCAAAACTCAAACAGAACATTTTATATTGGATCCTGCACTTACACCTACCAATGCCTCCATGCTTCCTAGTCTTCATCGACAGAAAATGCTATGTAATGTTTCTAGAAATAGTCAATGTAAAGATTGGGCTGTTTCTAGGTCTCAGTTGATAGAAGTGGTGCTATATTTGACCATTGATCTATTTATATACCAGAAAGTTCTTATGGATCCAACAATTGCCTTGATCATCTATATTTAGATTTTGGAGTGCAAGGTTAACAAAGTATAAGGTTAACAAACTTCATCTAATCCAAGTATGTAAAATAAGCAAACTTTACTAATGACAATACCCTTGTGCTTGAAGAAAAGGACCAGAGGGAGGGTAGGTCACCCACTTGATTGATTGCTCCTAATATGCCCCCTCCATTCAATTCTGGTGAATCTGTCCAGCAACTACAATCAGATGTAAAGTTAACAACTTAACAGAATTGAGATCTCAATAGGGTACCCCTCATGTACCTAAAGTCACTTTTGCCATTGTATGATCATGAGCCTAAAAGGCAAAGAAGTCACACATTTACATGCCTTTGAGTAATAAACTGCCTGACTTTTGATCTCTTAAATCTTATATCACCTCACTACTGATTCCTCAAAGTAATGAACAATAAGCACTACTGGTTCAATGAGATATTTTATTATACAGCATTATAACCACATAAAAAATTTTTAACACAAAGGACAATTTCTTCTTCATCTTAAAATATATATTGGATTTGGATTTGCAATGCATGATTCAAATCCAGTCACTTATTCTGCATGACCTTTGGCACATCATCTCAGTTCCTCCTCTTTAAGATAAGGGAGTTAAGCTAGAAAACCACTGAGGTACTTCCCAGCTCTAAATAGCTGATGCTATGACCCCTCACAGTTCACAAAATGCTTACAAATACAAAGATTTAGTTAACTAACATTTTCCAAGAGATTACTATGTGAACTCAGTAAATAGGTATTGAATCTAATTCTTATTCAAAATACTATGTCTCCTTTGACCCAGAGATTCTGTTGCCAACAAAATGTAACCAAATGTTCAAAAACAAAAAGGCTTAGTAGAAAACAAAATATTTATAGCAGAACTAGTTTAATAGTAAAGAACTGGGAACAAAGTGCATGTACATTGATTTAAAAAAGGCTAAACAAATTATGGAACATCAATATGGTGCCATACTACTGTGCTTTAAAAAATGGTGATTATGAATGATTCAGAGAAGTCTGGGAAAATTGATATGAATTGATGAAAAACAAAGTAAGTAGAACCAGGAAATAAATATACACAATGGCTACAACAACATACAAGGAAACAATACCAAGGTAAATGGAACTACATTGTCTAATAATTATCAAGTTTGGCCTTGAAGAAGAGAAGAAAAAATGTTCCTCCCTCTTTTCTTTACAGAATTTTGGGGAGGGGAAAACTAGAGATGCTGAATTAGGAAGTATGGAGACATGGAATAAAATCCTAGACCTGGAGCTAGCAAAACTTAATTTGAACTTCTGCCAAGGACACTTGTTAGTTAGGTGATTGTCTCAGCCTCAATTTCCTCATCTGTAGTGGCACCTACCTCATTGATTGAGGTAAGGATCAAATGTTATATGTAAAATACTTTTAGAAACTTAAAGTCCAGGGAAAAAGGAAAAGAACCACTATGTCCTAAAATATAATAGCTCTCTTTGTCATGGCAAAGGTTGAGAAATTGAAGGGATGTCTATCATGTGGGAAATGGCTAAATAAATTGTGATATATTATTGTGATTAAATACTGATTAGTGTGCTATGAGAAATGATGAGCAGGTTGGTTTTAGGACAACTGTAATGAATAATGATAAAATAAATAATGAAATTATCACTACTTAGTAAATGATGAGCAATAATGAAGAGTAAAATAAGCAGAACCAAGAGAACATGTAAGAGCAATTTTCTTTAAAGAGTAAACTCAAATGACTAAGCTAGTCTGAGTTATATGAATATTAAAATCAAATTAAGAGGACATATGAAGGAAGATGCTATTCACTCTCAGAAAGAAGTCATGATATACAAAACTATGTATTGTATAGTTTCATATGTATATCTGAATCAAATGATAACCTTCTCTATTATGGGATTGGGAGGAAGGGAGATAAACAGTTTGGAACTCAAATGTAACAAAAATAAAATGAATAGCTATTTTCTTAAGTTCCATAGAAATGCTAATTATTATTTTTTTAAATTTTTATTATCAGCATCATTATTATACTATCAGACTTAGTTGATTCATTGGTTGGTCCTAGAGAGCTATTTTTTTCTGTTCTCTGCTTTGGGATATTTTCTTTTCTTCGTTACCAGGAATGAATCCCTGGAGACTAGAAAGAAGTGTATTTAGAAATGAAGGTGATGAAAAAAACAAAAGATATTAATTTTAAAATAGTTTTAAAATAAATGTTCTCTTACAAGCCTCCTTCAGTGAACACAAGGTGTTAGAAACATTATGTCTTGGGACTTTTAAATTTCACAGATTATTGCTAATATAAGTTACATTTTAAATAGCTAAAGTTTTCTATTAAAACTTCTGCATCTTCCATCAAATATTATCATTTTCTATCACCTAAGGAAAACGTTCCACTAAGGGCAACAACCTCCAGTGCCTCATTAACCTAAATTCTTGAAGGCTAGCCCAAGAGAGTATAAGCTTTGAGAGAGCAGACTTATGATGGTGGAGAGGCTTTGCATGTGGTCCTGTCAATGGATTAACTGCAGGTTTACTGGCCAAGAAATCAGCCTAAGTATAGTTATGCCCATCATCAGGCTGGACAAAAGATGATAAAAATTTTTATATTATAGCAAATCTTAAAAAAAAAAAAACAACTTTAACCTCCGACTTTGAATCAATATGGTGTATTGGCTCCAAGGCAGAAGAGCAGTATGCCCTAGGCAATGATATGTGATTTGCCCAGGGTCACACAGCTAGGAAGTATCTAAGATCACACTTGAACCCAGGACCTCCTGTCTCTGGGCAGGGCTCTCAATCCACTGAGTCTCTTAACTACCACCTATTGTAACAATTCTTGAAGATCATTCGCTAAGTAGTTATATGCACTGAAAAAGAGAATATCCACATTAATGAAATCAGTGACTTTGCAGTACTGCTGTACAAATAAGAGGCAATGAGCAAAACATTTTAAATTAGATATCTTTATAGTCCCTATATCAGAGGTTCTTAACTTTTGAAAATATTTTGATAACTACATTGTCCTTGTTAATCTTAAGAATTTTATTTTAGGCACTTAACAATATCCTGAAAAGGGATCCATTGGTTTCATCAAGCTTTCAAAAGAGACCATGACAAAAAAAAAAGGTTAAGAGCCCAAGTCCAATTTTAAGTACAGTAAAAATACACTTATCTATTCACTTTAGTGTTTAGTTTTCATCAATACTGACAAGAAGTAATATTTCCTACTTTATATTTCATTTGCCAAAAGAGAACTTATTTTCTGATCTTTCAAACCTTAGAATCAAGTAAGTAGGGGCAGTTTTTATAGATCCTCTAAAGAAGAGGAAAACTAATAGCTATGGCATTTAAAAATAAACATCAAAGACCATTTTCAACAAAATGGTATGTTTAAGTATGTTTAAATATAGATCTCCTTACTCCAGGTTCAATATTCTTTTCAGAAGACCATGGTATCTCTCACAAATTATTGTATAACTGGTCTTTTTTTAATCTACTCATTGTATTATAATGTCTGCATTGTTATAATGTTGTCATAAGAGAAAGATACCAATCTACCTGAGTAGTATCCAAAAAAGAGAGAACCAATTAATAGACTTGTCTAAAACTTAAACAATGACCGAAAGAGGAAGGTTCTCTGATTCTAATTTGCCAATATCCATTAACTAGACAACAATACCCCTATAATGGATAAAAATCCAAGAAGTTATTGGAGTTTAATGGAAACACTCAATTCTTTCTTTGATTCTATGCTCAAATTTCTGCATACCTCGAACAAAAAAGAATGCCTTGTGCCAATGGTTGACACAGATTCTCTTGTTTGATATCTTGCCTGTTGGCATTTAAGAACTTGACCTTTTATGTTCATAAGTTAGATTCATATTAAACTGCCCGAAAGCCTGATCCACTTATTTATTGGTGGACTGATAATATGTTTCTTAGCCTGATCATTTTAAAGACACTTTGGATAGTGGCGAATCAAGTTCCCTCCTGAGAAACTAGCACTGTTCTCTCTCTCCAACCTTTATCTGTATAAGAGGATATGTGTAATGTGTTACTTTTTTTAACCAACTTTTGATTTCATTAGTAAGATGATGAACAAAGACCTCATCATCAGATCATGACCAACACTTGGCAATTTACAATGTTGGCCACCTGCCTGGGGCTCTGTGAAGTTTGTGCCCAGTATCTCATGTCAAAATACTTCAAAATTGGGATTTGAACCCATGCCTCTCTAACTCTGTATCCAGATCTTTATCCACTATGCTACTCTGCCTCTCATCGGATGAAAATATTCTTTGTTGAGTTGTGTTCAGCTGTGTCCAACTCTCTGTGGCTCTATCAAGGTTTATTTTGGCAGAAATACTGGAGTGGTTTGCCATTTCCTCTTCCAGCTTGTTTTATAGTTGAGGAAACTGGGATAAACAGGGTTACGTCACTTGCCCAGGATCACACAGCTAGTAAATGTCTGAGGCCAGATTTGAACTTAGGTATTTATGTCTCTAGTCATGGCACTCTATTTACTATGCCACCAAGTTACCCTAGAAGCCAGTTTTAAAGGAATACCTTTTTTAAAATTGTCCATTATTGATGTTTAGTTGTTTCTGACTGTGACCCATTTGGGGTTTTCTTGGCAAAAGGAGTGGTCTGCCATTTCCTTCTCCAGATCATTTTACAAATGAGGAAACTGAGACAAACAGGGTTAAGTGACTTGCTAAGGGTGGCATAAATAGCTAGTAAGCATCTGAGGCCAGATTTAAATTCAGGAAGATGAGTCTTCTTGACTCTATGTCCAACACTCCATCCTCTGTACCACTTAGCTATTTATATATGTAAATATGTACAGTGACTTTATTTTCCACACCAAATGCTGGAATACATGTTTAGACAAAAGATACTCCTCTAGTACAGATCTATTAAATGTATACTATTTGATATTGAGATTTTCCTTAGAGACAGTTCTTATAAAGTGGAGTGATCCCTGGAAAGAACTTACAGACCCAGAGTTCAAATTTTAATTTTGTCCCTTTACAACCTGTTGGGGCTTGGGCTATAGTTTCCTCATCTGTAAAATGAGGTCATTAAGACTAGATGACTCATTAAGTCTGTTCCAAATCTATGCCTGTGATCATATGATCTATTCGTAGATCACAAAAGATATCAGGATGCCATCTGAAATATGATTCAAAGTACCAATTTGAGTCACTATACAATCCCAGAGAGTATATGTTTTCATCCAAACCAGACCAATATAGTTTGTTTCTCATCAGAAGTCCTACTGGAATTACAGAATAAGATGCTTTTTACAGAAGAGAAGAGACACATCAAACTATGTGATGGAATATTTTATTTCCATATTAAGGAAGGTTACACATCTTATTTACAGTCTGCTGATTATATTTTTAGGTTGTAACAGACTAATCAATTAACATTAAAGATTTATGAAGGGACAAGTTAATAATTTTCTACTCAATCCCTTCCTACTAATTAAAGATTTTTCACCATTAATCTTTGTCCTTTAACATTTAATCTGAAGTAATGTTTGTCCTTTAGTTTTAACATCAATTTTAAATAACAGCTTTAATTTTGGTACGGAGAGCCATTTTGGCTTTCAAATTAAATCAAGAAATCTATGAAATGGCTCCCCTTTAATTTTTACATACAAAATGTCATTTACATTAATTTGATACTTTCAGACTACAACGTTCGGTCTACAATATCTAATTAATTTGGCAAGAGAATTATGGAAATAATAAAAATCACTTCCAAATTTAAGTAACACTTCATTTTAATGCCTAATTAAGTACATCTCTATAATCAAAGGAATCATCTTGAAGTACTGTAATATTATTATATTTTTAAGACCAGGTCTTCTTATATCACCTGGGCTGTAATTGAAAAAGTTCCTACAAGGCCTGCTCCTGATCAGCAGAGGAGCACTTACCTACCGCTTTCCAATCTGTACTAGTAGCCCCCTCTTTAGAAAACCTGGTG
The DNA here is from genome assembly GCF_016433145.1 of Gracilinanus agilis. Lineage (NCBI taxonomy): Eukaryota > Metazoa > Chordata > Mammalia > Didelphimorphia > Didelphidae > Gracilinanus > Gracilinanus agilis. The sequence goes on from NC_058135.1 coordinate 160,505,024, forward strand.
CCCCCAACTTCCAAAGATCTACCATAATAAAGCCAAATTTCCACATGCTACAGCTTAGGACTCCTGAGTTCAAGAGATCCACCAGCCTCAGCCTCTCAAGCAGCAGAGATTACAGTTCTATACCACCTACCCAACTGTGATATTATTTAACTTTCTGAGAACTGGATATTTTGAAGGTTAGCTTTGCCCTACCTCTGGCACTGATTGGAGACAAAAGGCTGTCTATGTGGGACAGAAATCATGGTGAACATCATTAGAGACAAAACAACAGATTTCATTGCTCAAGTTTCTGTCCTACAAATAATAGTTTTGACATAAGGATAATGTATCTTGTCTCAGTTGTTCTCATTTTATTCAAAACTCATTTTCTTGACCAAATGGTTCTGTTACAAACTGGTACTTGATAAGTGTAGAATGTTTTGAATAACACAGATCCTGATAAGTAGTGAGACTTTAGAATCCCTCCTCCCCCCAAAAAAATGTCTAAATTCCCAATGATAAAATTAAGGCCAGATAAAGACAGAATCTATCCCATTTCTTTTTAGAAGGGCTAACAATTACCCCCAACTCCCTCCTTTTTGGCCAACTTGTATAGTCCTCTAATAAAATGACTCAAACCATCTTATAGTGCCATTTCTCCAGGGACATAATAAACAAATTACCCTTATCTTACCAAAGAAATAAAACTAAAATGGCCCCCTTTCCCTCTCATGTTACCTTGAGAAGTGCATATCTCTGTTTCTCGTTTCAAATAGATTTTCATAGGCATCCCCATTTCACAAAGGGTATTTGGCAAATGAATGAATTTCTAGTACACACTAGGTACAGTTTTCCAAGCCAAAAACCCACATAAAATGTCACTGGCATAAAATTACATAGGCTTTTAGGTATATGGGGTTTCTTTTATAATAGGACATTTTAATATACTGGCAAATACAGCAAAAAAGAAAGCTGAAAAACACATGGAATCTATTGGAGGTAAAGCACAACATATAACTCTTTTGACTTATTTGGCTTTAAAAATGCAAGTGCTTATATGGATGCCCATTAACCTAAACATCTGCAATCTACCGGTCTAAAAATAAGCAATCACTCAAGCAAAGAGTCCCAAATAGAATGTGGTGTGTGCTTCAAATTTTAAGAGACATTTGAAAGCAAGAAGCAGATTGAGCCATGCCATTTAGAAACGTCTTCAGCTCAATGGTTTATCAGGTAGACATCTATTTTCCCAGTACACACCACGTGAGGGAAATATTCCAAGTTTCTGGTCAAAAACTGCTTCAAGTTTGTTTGGAGTCTATTTTTGCCCAGTTTGCTCAGGAAATTAAAGATTTCAAAGTCAAGCAGCAGCATACCTGTAAGCAGAGAGCTTTGTCTGCAAGCCCAGTGTTCATCCCCGTTAGCCCTGCTCTAGCAACAATCCCACAGGCATTGAGAGCACACTTTCTATTCAGGTTAGCATAATTCTCTCACTAGCTGACCATTAGGAGTGTAATAAATAGGCATTTCCTGATCGATGTACCCTCACAGAGAAGTATTATAATAAAGGGTGATTACAATGAAGAATAATATAGCTGAAAGCCAGAACGTAGTAATCCTCATTCATTGCACTGCTAGGGCAGGATTAGACAATGAGACAAGGCTGAATAGAAATTATATAAAATACTGTAATTCTTTCAATTTATTGCACTTTTAATTATGCTATCCTTAATTTAAAGAACTACCGTGTCCAGTACAGTGCAGTCTTGGGGCTGGAATTAATTTGAAGGCTAACTAAAATTTACTCTCCCACACACATTTCAAATCAATTTTAACTAAACTAAAATGTTTTATGACCCTTTGGTTTATCCTAGGCATTATGTATCTTCATAACTTTGTAATGAGTGTAGGATATCCAAGTGCAAGACTCATGAATCTTTTTTTTAAGATTTCTCCTGAAAACAAAGTATTTTTCAGCTCCGCTGTAAATTAAAAGAGATGTGAGAAAATGAGAGTGAAATCTCATTACTACTGACAGCCCAATAGCTCAATAATAAAATTTTAAGTCTTATTAAAGGGTCAGTTGTTAGTTACTTGTAGGAACCATCATCATCAAAGCCCAACAGCATGACTTCCAATAATATTTTAAAATACCAGGACAGCTGAGGTCTGAAAAAAACTGGTGCTATATAAACCAATCCATGTGAGTGGACTTTAGAAAGTCAGAGCCCTGGAATATTGGAAGGAACAAGCTTTGCTTATCAGGAGTCATTATCAAAGATCTAAGAAACTGAGACCAGAATATATTATTAATTATGGTTGTCGTTAATCAAAACAGGATAGTACCTAGCATCATCTTCCACCCTTTGGCAAATGGCATGCCAAGCCCAAGACTAAAATATATAACAAATTATATCTGCTATATATTTTGATAATCTTGGCTTTTTATGAAGTATGGTAATTCATTTACCCATATATAAAGCCTCCCTCTTAGTTAATTATCCAAAGTATGTTTTTAACAACAGATCAACTCTCCCCACAATTCAGCCAACTTCTCTCTGTTTCCCAGTCAGTATGTTTAGATTTGGGAAATGAAGATTAATGCGTTAATTTTCATATTAGCCCAAAGCAAAACAGAATTGGAGATGTTCAACTGAAAATACGTAGGCAAATCATTCCAAATTCGGCACATGATTTTTTTTTATTACCCACACCGTAATTCTCTTCTATTAACATGGAAAGCACAAATTGGTTATATATCATTGAGAATTGGATCCTTTCAAATGTTAATTTTTGCTACTTTCTGAGAAGGAAGTCTTCGTGCACTAATGTGTTGGTAAATATTTAGCATGACTTTCAAAAATATGTGTGCAATATACTTTCAAGCTTAATCTGCAGTGTTAATATTTCTCCATTTCTTCCTTAAGTCTATATAATGCAAAATAATAAATTAGGTCCTGATCTATAGCATTTGCAATTTCAAGGTATAAATACTTAAACAGAACATTTAAAAATTTGCTTTCTCATAAGCTTGTTTGAACTGGATCTAGCACAATCCATCTTGGTGTTCTCGATCAGGTAAAAAGTAGAGATTTTTAAAGGTATAGAAACTTAGAAACACAAACCAAAGTCCAGAATTTCAGCTACTGGAGCTGGTTAAATATTTGGGGGGTGGGAGGAATATTTACACCTTCCTTAGGAAGCTCTCTTCACACCAGAAAAAAAAAAAGGTGTCACACCCTTCATACCCTTCATACCCTTTAAACTTTGTTAAGGTAGCCAAACTATTCTTGGCCACAAATTGAAGAGGGCTTAATCCTGGGAAGGAGAGAAGAAGCCCTAGCAACAATACTGAAAAGAGTGAATTTTCCAATCATTATTCTATTTATTTCAGCAAACATTTATTAAGTGCCTACTATACACAGAATGTTGTGGATTTTTGAGAAGTCCTTCAAGGAGGCAGCTAAGTGACTAAGTGACTCAGTGGATAGAAAACTAAGCAGAGAGACAGGATAGGTCCTGGGTTCAAATTTTACCTCAGTCACTTCCAAGCCCATGCACATGAGCCCACACACACACAGACACACACACAGACACACACACACAGAGACACACACAGAGACACACACACACACACACACACACACACACACACACCATTCCTTTTGCCTGGCTCTTACTCTTCTTCCTTGGAATCAATACACTATATTGATTCTAACACAGAAGGTAAGGATAAATAAAAAAGAAAAAAGGCCTTGACTTCAACCTGGAGTTAAGGGTATAAAAAATAAACAAATAAGCAAATACAAGGAGATTTGAAGAATTTCTTTGCTGGGCTTGATTTTCTCAAAGTACCAAGTTATATTGTCTTCTTTAAAGACTTGAAGAAGAGATCATTTGGAAAAAGAGAAGGTAGAAAAGGTTTGAAACCAACCATAGTAGTGAGTGTATCCATGTAGAATGAGTAGAAGGCTTTTTAAACAGCAGTGAGGATCCAACTGAGGTTATTTACCCTGAATTACAGGAGTGAAATCTGATCAATTTTGAGACTTTTATCTAGCAACACTCAGCAGCCCTGAAGCAATTACTTGGAAATGTGATTCAGCAGATCGAGGGGCCCAGGATTTGGGGGTAGTAAATTAGTGAAAGATTGAAATCTAAGCCCAAGGCTGGGCACAGAAACATAGGAACAAAAAAACTGAGAAGATGCTGAAGAAGCACTGGGTTTGAATTTGGGGAACTTCATTTTAAATCTCAAAGCTGACATTGCTGCCTGCATGGTTTGGTGTAAGCTAATCTTTCTGAGTGTGGATTTTAAAATTAATATCCAATAACTAAATATTATATTTTTAAGTTTTATTAATAATAAACTAACAAAAAATACTAGCTAAAAGGTACTAAACCAGCCCACTCCCAAGAGCAAAAGAGGAACAGGAAGGAATTAGAGCCAACTATAAAACAATAACGTGACTTTGCAAACATGGAGGCACAGGAGAGATTAAAAGGAATTTGGGGAAATACTAAGAGACTTCTGGGGGATGCAGTCCAAGATTCAGAATCTCCATTTATACATAAGTCTTGTATTTCTTATTTGTAAAACTGGGGAGTAGACAAGATGAACTCTATGGCCCCTTCCAACTCTTAGACCACGATCCTACTTAGAGAAGGTTGTAACTAGGCTGAGCCTTGAAGGAAAACAAGGATTCAGAGAGAGCGAGATGAGGAGGAATTACATTCTAGGCTTACTTCTAATCTCTCCTACTTCCCTATGTCTTTGTTCCTTCCCCTCTAGACTCCCCATAAAATCAGCACAAGAAAACAGAAATGTTAAAGAAGCAAGAGGAAGCTAATGGTTTGATATGTTTTTTTTTCTTCTAATAGACTTCAGTCTTGCAATTGTCCTTATAAGACCCCAAAAAGCAATGACAGGTCTCCCTAGTAGCCACAGGCTTCCATGAAGGTCTTAAAGAGATAAAGGAATTTGAGTCATAGCTTTAGATTCATCCCTTATTATTTAGAATAAGGAGCTTTTCAGCCGGATGTACTAATCTGAGACAATCCTGTCACCAAAAGTTCACATTAGATTAGTTGGCATTGATTTCTCTGCCACAAAACTTTCATGGGGAGGTTTTACATACAAAGAATTATGGAAGCTGTGAGGGGAAAGGGAAGCTTAGAAGTCCCTGAGTCCAAACCCAATCTGAAGTATGACATTATTATAATAGCTAAATCTTTATTAGTACCAATCTTTATGAATATGACCAGCTAATGCCAAAACAATTAGCTAACTAGGTGGAAATTTGTGGTCAGCTATTTGGAACCATTCGGATAAAATGGCTTTAGTTCAGTATCTAATTTTTCTCCCCTTTTCAATCTTACCAGGGGCTGGGAAGGCATATACCTACCTATATGATGATAGATACTTCGTAAAGGTGGTCAGTAAGGGCATTTTTACTACAGCATTTCAAGGGAACGTACAATTAACCTGGAGCCTTTTTGACCAAAAAAACCCCCACATAATTAGCCTTCATCCTCCCCCTTATTAAGAGGAAATGAAATCCAAAGTTTTTTAAAAGCCCCTCATGCTCAATTAAATCCAGCCTTCACCTGCTGCCATTGCTTGCTGACTTTTACTCAGAGATGACCTTTGCAGATTGGGAAAGAAAGAGGGCTTTAATAGCCCTAGGATCTCCTAAAGGCTTTTTTGATTGAAACAGTTTTGCTGGGAAGAAAAGTCTATCTTTTTCTCCCCTGGTTCAAGTCACCTCAGGGTAAAAAGGCACATTTGGAAACCTTATGCTTCAATATTGATCCACATTGCCTCTGTTAGCTAGGAAGGGGCAGGGTTTCATCTGTAGTAAAGCTCTGAAGTGAACAAGGACAGATAAGGTATTGCCAGGTACCTCTCACTTCCTATCTTGGGATGGAGGAACTTTTTTGAGTGCTTTGTTTGTATAGTTTTTTTTGTTTTGTTTTGTTTTGTTTTAAACCCTTAACTTCTGTGTATTAGTTCCTTGATGGAAGATTGGTAAGGGTAGGGTTTGTATAGTTTTAAGGAAAATAACTCACATCGGGTCAGTGACACTGCCATGTTCCATGTTCAAATCCCTGGTGCTCTCTCCTTCTATTCTCACATTCAATTACCCAATCTTGACAACTCTAATTCTGAAATATATTAATTTTCCACATATCTGCTACTTCCTTATATTAACTCACCCCCTTAGTCTATTGTGATGGACGTTTAGTAGACCTTCCCAGTTACCATACTCTTCCCTCCAATTTATCTTCCAGATTATTGTCAGACCTCTTTCTTAGAAGAAGCTAGATGGTTGCTGTGGATGGAGTGCTAGATCTAGAGAGAGGAGGATTTGAGTTCAAATCTAGCCTCAGCCACTTGCTGAGTGATCGTGGGAAAATCTTTACCTCAATTTCCTCTTCTGTAAAATTAGGATAAAAATAACATGTGTCTGCAGTCAGGAAGACCAGAGTTCAAATATGGCCTCAGACACTTGGACAATTCACTTAATTCTCTGTTTCCTCAATTATAAAATGGGGAGCATAATAGCACCCACTTCCCAGGGTTGTTATAAGGATCAGATGAGACTATGTTTGCAAAAAGTACTTATAAGGCACAGTGTGTGACACATAGTAGGCACTATAAAAATACTTAATCCCTTCTCTTCCTTCCCTTTTCCTATATCCCGGTGTTATTGTGAGAATCAAATGAAATATTTTTAAAGCACTCTGTAAACCTTAAGGCTATAATAGCCCAAAATTAGTCATGGTAATTTCTTATATAATTATAGTAATGTCACATCTCTACAATAATAGCTACAGATGCAATATAAAGCTCTAAAACAAGAGATATATAGATAATACACTTATTTGGTGTATATAGATATTAGATATCTATTACATCATAGCTATATATATAAAGGCATAGATATAAAAATATATAGTATTATAGTTATTATTATAGATATAAGACTACTTTTACTATTATCATATATAATTATATATATAACCATATACTTAAATTTATATTTAGGTAAATATCTAGATATAGGTAACTATACAAGTAAATAAAGCCATAAAGCTATATACACATATACCAAAATAGCTAGAAATAGTGGCTATCATCATTATATATATATAACTATATTATAATTTATATATACATATATTTATATATATATATATATACCCACAGCTACTGCTCTCTCCATATTTAACTACAATAATAGCTATATAATACAAAAACAAATACAGATGTGATTATTTTCATAGATCATATGTCTACATACAATTATATATGTATTATGACTAATTTGAGCTATTTTTGCCTTAAGGTTTACAAAGAGCTTTACAAAGAGCTTATTTTATCCCCATAACACTAGTATGTAAGTAAAGGGAAGGAGGAGGGGAGAGGGGAATAAGTAGGTGCTGAATGAAAATTTCATTCACTCTCTTGGTCAGAAACACAGTGAAGGGAAGGGGCTTCTAGCTCTGGGAACAGCAGCTCAGACTGTAGCTTCTGAATTTCAGAACTCTGAGGAATTTTGCTGGGGAAAGTGGACCTCATTAGTTGTCCAGAGAGCCCCAAAGAGCCTTATGATTCACTCTTTCCAGCAAGCTCACTTTGGTGCTTCCCATATTAGCTACACACAATGCTTAATGCCCTTAGCTGCTAAGGAACAGCCTCCAATTCCAGCTGTGGAATGGGACCTGATGGTGAATGTCAATATGTAATACTACAGCAATACTCCCTCCCAATCATCCCACCC